>NC_088213.1:5427622-5512622 GCF_036934945.1 Oncorhynchus masou masou | reverse complement strand
AGACCACCACACATCCCCAGACCACCACACTCCATCCCCAGACCACCACACTCCATCCCCAGACACCACACACCATCCCCAGACCACCACACTCCATCCCCAACCACCACACACCATCCCCAGACCCACCATCCCCAGACCACCACCACCACCACCACACACCATCCCCAGACCACCACACACCACCACCACCACACACCATCCCCAGACCACCACACACCATCCCCAGACCACCACACACCATCCCCAGACCACCACACACACCACCACCACACCATCCCCAGACCACCACACACCATCCCCAGACCACCACACCATCCCCAGACCACCACACTCCATCCCCAGACCACCACACACCATTGTACCACCATCCCCACACACATCCCCCAGACCACCACACTCCATCCCCAGACAACACTCCATCCCCAGACCACCACACACCACCCCAGACCACCACACTCCATCCCCAGACCACCACACATCCAGACCACCACACTCCATCCCCAGACAACCACACTCCATCCCCAGACCACCACCAACACCACCATCCCCAGACCACCACACTCCATCCCCAGACCACCACACACCAGACCACCACACTCCATCCCCAGACCACCACACTCTCCATCCCCAGACCACCACACACCACCACCATCCCCAGACCACCACACACTCCATCCCCAGACCACCACACTCCATCCCCAGACCACCACACTCCATCCCCAGACCACCACACTCCATCACCAGACCACCACACTCCATCCCCAGACCACCACAAACCACCACCACCACACACCATCCCCAGACCACCACCACCACACACACCACCACAGACCACCACCACACCAGACCACCACACTCCATCCCCAGACCACCACACTCCATCCCCAGACCACCACACTCCATCCCCAGACCACCACACACACCACCACCACACACCATCCCCAGACCACCACCACCACACACCACCACCACACACACCACCACACTTCCCCAGACCACCACACTCCATCCCCAGACCACCACACTCCATCCCCAGACCACCACACTCCATCCCCAGACCACCACACATCAGATAAACACCACATTACACTCCATCCCCAGACCACCACACACACCACCACCACACACCATCCCCAGACCACCACCACCACACACCACCATTACACACCACCACCACACTCCATAGAACCACACCATCCCCATTACCACCACACACCATCCCCAGACCACCACACTCCATCCCCAGACCACCACACTCCATCCCCAGACCACCACTCTTCATCCCCACCACACTGTTGGACCACCAAACACCACCACCACCACACTCCATCCCCAGACCACCACACACCACCACCACCACACTCCATCCCCAGACCACCACACTCCATCCCCAGACCACCACACTCCATCACCAGACCACCACACTCCATCCCCAGACCACCACACACCACCACCACCACACTCCATCCCCAGACCACCACACTCCATCCCCAGACAACCACACTCCATCCCCAGACCACCACACTCCATCCCCAGACCACCACACTCCATCCCCAGACCACCACACACCACCACCACCACACCACCACACTCCATCCCCAGACCACCACACACCACCACCACCACACCACCACCACCACCACACTCCATCCCCAGACCACCACACTCCATCCCCAGACACCACACTCCATCCCCAGACAACCACACACCATCCACAGACCACCACACACCACCACCACCACACCACCACCACCACACTCCATCCCCAGACCACCACACACCACCACCACCACACCACCACACTCCATCCCCAGACCACCACACACCACCACCACCACACCACACCACCACACTTCCCCAGACACCACACATCCCCAGACCACCACACTCCATCCCCAGACCACCAACACCACCATTCACCACACCACCACACACCATCCCCAGAAACACCAGCATTACCACACTGTTCCCCAGATACCAACACCACCAATCACCACAATCATCCCCAGACCACCACACTCCATCCCCAGACCACCACACACCATCCCCAGACCACCAACACCATCCCCAGACCACCACACTCCATCCCCAGACCACCAACACCACCACCACCACACTCCATCCCCAGACACCACACTCCATCCCCAGACCACCACACTGTTCCCCAGACCACCAACACCACCAATCACCACCACCACCACACACCATCCAGACCACCACACACCACCAATAAACACCAGCATTACACACCATCCCCAGACCACCAACACCATCCCCAGACCACCACACACCATCCCCAGACCACCACACTCCATCCCCAGACCACCACACATCCCCAGACCACCACACATTACTACACTGTCCCCAGACCACCAACATCCCCAGACCACCACACTCAATCCCCAGACCACCACACACCATCCCCAGACCACCACACTGTTCCCCAGACCACCAACACACCAGACCACCACACTCCATCCCCAGACCACCACACACCATCCCCATTACCACACTCCATCCCCAGACCACCAACACCATCCCCATTACCACACTCCCAGACCACCACACTCCATCCCCAGACCACCACACACCATCCCCAGACCACCACACTAGACCAAACACCCATCCCCAGACCACCACTGTTCCCCAGACCACCACACACCATCCCCAGACCACCACACTCCATCCCCAGACCACCACACACCATCCCCAGACCACCACTAAACTGTTCCCCAGACCAGACACTCATCCCCAGACACCACTACACTGTTCCCCAGACCACCACACTCCATCCCCAGACCACTACACTGTTCCCCAGACCACCACACACCATCCCCAGACTACACTGTTGGAGATAGACCAACACCCATCCCCAGACCACCACACTCCATCCCCAGACCACCACACACCATCCCCAGACCACCACTCCATCCCCAGACCACCACACACCATCCCCAGACCACCACACACCATCCCCAGACCACCACACACATCCCCAGACCACACAGACCACACTCCATCCCCAGACCACCACACACCATCCCCAGACCACCACACTCCATCCCCAGACCACCACACACCATCCCCACCACCACACTGTTCCCCAGAACACCACACTCCATCCCCTGACCACCACACACCATCAGACACCTACACTGTTCCCCAGACCACCAACACATCCCCAGACATTACACACCATTGGAGACCAGAAACACCATCAGACCACCACACTGTTCCCCAGACCACCAACACCATCCCCAGACCATTACACACCATCCCCAGACCACCACAACCATCCCCAGACCACCACACTGTTCCCCAGACCACCAACACCACCATTACCACCACTGTTGGATCCCCAGACCACCACACACCATCCACAGACCACCACACTCCATCCCCACCCCAGACCACCACACTGTTGGAGACCACCAAATCACCAGCACCACTACACTCCCCAGACCACCACACCCATCCCCAGCTAGACCACCACACCACCCCAGACCACCACACTCCATCCCCAGACCACCACACACCACCAAACACCACAGCATTACCCCACCACTGTTGGATCCCCAGACCACCACACTCCATCCCCAGACCACCTACACCACATCTGTATGTGACCACCACACTCCATCCCCAGACCACCACACACCATTTGACCACCACACTTGTTTTTCAGACCACCACACAGGATCCCCAGACCACCACACTCCATCAAGACCACCAACTTGATCCCCAGACCACCACACACCATCCATATACCACCACACTGCCATCCCCAGACCACCACACCACCATTGAGACCACCACCAATCCCCAGACCACACACAGTCATACTGCATGGACCACTGTGCAGTCCCATCAGACCACCACACACCATCCCCAGACCAACACCCATCCCCAGACCACCACACACCACCCCAGACCACCACCACACCATCCCCAGACCACCATCCCCAGACCACCACTATAAGACACCATCCTGACCACCACTATCATTTCACCACACACCATCCCCAGACCACCACACACCATTACCACACACCCACACCACACACACATCCCCAGACCACCACACACCACCACACACATCCCCAGACACCACACACCATCCCCACCACCACACACCACCACCAGACCACCACACACCACCACCACCACACACCACAGCACACACACTCCATAGACCACCAGGACCACACACCAGAAGACCACCACACTTATCCCCATTCCACCTCACACCAACCACCACTCCATCCATCCACCACACATTTACTGTCACCCATCCCCAGACCACCACACACACACCACCACACACCATCCCCAGACCACCACACACCACCACCCCAGACCACCACACACCATCCATCCCCAGACCACCACACACCACCCAGACCACAACACACTCCATCCCCAGCCACCACCACCACCACCACCAGACCACCACCACAGGGGGACCACCAGGGGAGGGGGGACATCCCCAGGGGACACACTCCATCCCCAGACCACCACACTCCATCCCCAGACCACCACACATCCAGAGGAGACCACCACACAGACCACCACACACCATCCCCAGACCACCACACAGGAGAGGAGACCAGAGCTAAACCACCATCCCCAGATCACTGGAACATTTCCACTACACATTATGATGGACCACACTAAAATGACTGGGACATTCTGAGATACCAGACTTTCCCCAGAAACCTGACATTAAACACTCCAACACGTGTTATCCCCAGACCAAAATAGTAGGACACCACCACTGTGACATGATCTCTAAGGCATCTGTTGGTTCAGGATCATTTGGTATTTGGCAATCAGACCACCAGTAAGACCACCACACACCATGTGACCACACTATAACATACCACTGGAGAACACATCCCCCCAGTTTGGTTTTACCATCCCCAGACCACCACACACCAGGTGTCACACACCACCAGTAGGACCACAACCCCAGACCACCACAACCATACACAACAATCCCCAGCATTTCCATATGTGTACCACACCCCATAAAAGTCCAGACCAGTATATTTGTCCCCAGACACCACACCCTCTGTTACTTAACACCACCACTCATGCTGGTTAGTTCCCCAGAATCCACACCAAGGATGGACTAAAGACCACCACAATCCCCATCACCACACTCCACCAGACCAAATCAGGGCATCACCACCAGGCCACCACTGGCCACCATATTTAACACAGTGCCACCACAGTTCCCCAGTCCACCAGCCTGGACAAGTTATTTGCAAACACATATTTACCACCAGACCATAAACACCATAAAAAACAAGGGTCAGAATTGTGTTGATTGATTTTATGTTATTGTATAAAACCAGATAAAACACACTGTTGGAGATAAACACCAGCATTACTACACTGTTGGAGATAAACACCAGCATTACTACACTGTTGGAGATAAACACCAGCATTACTACACTGTTGGAGATAGTAATAACCAGCATTACTACACTGTTGGAGATAGAAACACCAGCATTACTAGAACTGTTGGAGAGAAACACTGTTGACTAACTGTTGGAGATAAAACACCAGATTACTACACTGTTGGAACTAGAAACACCAGTATTACTAAACTGTTGGAGATAGACACCAGCATTACTAAACTGTTGGAGATAGAAACACCAGCATTACTACACTGTTTAGCTATAACACTGTTGGAGCTAACTGTTGGAGCTAGGAACACCACTATTACTACACTGTTGGAGCTAGGAACACCACTATTACTACACTGTTGGAGCTAGAAACACCAGCATTCCTACACTGTTGGAGCTAGAAACACCAGCATTACTACACTGGAGATCAGACTGTTGGAGACAGAAACACCAGCAGTACTACACTGTTGGAGACAGAAACACCAGCATTACTACACTGTTGGAGACAGAAACACCAGCATTACTACATTGTTGGAGATAGAAACACCAGCATTACTACACTGTTGGAGCCAGAAACACCAGCATTAGTAGATAGACAGTTGGTAACTGAAACACCAGATTACTACACTGTTGGAGCGAGAAACACCAGCATTACTACACTGTTGGAGCTAGAAACACCATGGATTACTACACTGTTGGAGCTAGAAACACCAGCATTACTACACTGTTGGAGCTAGAAACAAGTATTTCGCTAACCTGTGATAACATCTGCAAATATGTGTATACAACTAAGAAACTTGAATTTGATTTGATCCCTGTCTTGTTTTTCTAGTGGGCACAGAGGAGTGAATGACTTGGTGTTAATCTTGATGTCAAGCGTCAGATATCCATATAAACGTTTCACTGCCCTCGTGAAAACATCCTATTGAGTTACTACCAATCACCACACATAGAGTCTATATGTTCTGCATGGATTCACTGTGACAGTCCGTTGACTACTTAGAGGAAGGTAAAGGGAAAGGCATGGACGACTGCAGAGGCCAGTTCTGTGACTGTCTATAACAGTGTTAACCAGTCTATAAGAGGGTTATGATCATCTAATATCACTGAAGCCACTATCATTTCATCATCAATATCCCCAGGAGGTGTCACACACACGCACGCACGCACGCACACACACACACACACACACACACACACACACATCACACACACACACACACACACACACACACACACACACACACACACACACACACACACACACACACTGGTAACTGAGTAAGGAAGGGAGAAGGGTGTTTATGCACATTCTGAACTGATGAACACCACTCTCACATCTTGTGTATTTACTGTCAGTGAGTGGTGAAGGTGTTGAGGAGTGGAGAGGAGAGAGGGGTGGAGAGGAGAGGAACTGGGGAGGGGACCATGGAGGGAGAGGGGAGGGGGACTGATCAGAGAACCATGGAGATAGACAATCTGAGAACTGATCAGAGAACCATGGAGATAAGACAGTCTGGTAGAGGATCAGAGAACCATGGAGATAGACCACCATGTTCCCAGATCCTGGAACATTTCCTGATTGATTCATTATGATGGACTGACTCTAAAAACCACTGGGAATTCTGAGATACTAGATTTTCTAAGAAACCTGACATTAAAAGAGCAACACGTGTTATAGAGAGTTGAAAATAGTAGGACAGCGATTTGTGACATGATCTCTAAGGCATCTGTTGGTTCAGGATCATTTGGTGCATTTGGCAATCAACCAGTAAGGTCAGACAGTATGTGATTAACTATAACATAACTGGAGAACACAGTTGATTACTTTGGTTTTACCTCTGAATACAGGTGTCGAATAGCAGTAGGAAAACTGATACGACAACAATTAGCATTTCCATATGTGTATTTAATTTTCATAAAACCCAGAGTAGTATATTTGTCCAGTCAGTTGGTTCCTCTGTTACTTAACACAACTCATGCTGGTTAGTTCATTTGAATCCATTCCAAGGATGGACTAAAGCCAGCATAATATCAACCTCAAGTAAAAGGGCATTTGTCTTGGCTTTCACTGGCCTCAGAGAACACAGTGGAGAGTTCAGACAGCCTGGTAAGTGATCAAACACATATTTTTTTTTTGAGATAGACAATCTGATAACTGATCAGAGAACCATGAGAGATAGACAGTATGAAATAACTGATCAGAGAACCATGGAGATAGACAGTCTGATAACTGATCAGAGAACCATGGAGATAGACAGTATGATAACTGATCAGAGAACCATGGAGATAGACAGTATGATAACTGATCAGAGAACCATGGAGATAGACAGTCTGATAACTGATCAGAGAACCATGGAGATAGACAGTCTGATAACTGATCAGAGAACCATGGAGATAGACAGTCTGGTAACTGATCAGAGAACCATGGAGATAGACAATATAACTGACACAGTCTGGTAACTGATCAGAGAACCATGAAGATAGACAGTATGGTAACTGATCAGAGAACCATGGAGATAGACAGTCTGGTAACTGATCAGAGAACCATGGAGATAGACAGTCTGATAACTGATCAGAGAACCATGGAGATAGACAGTCTGGTAACTGATCAGAGAACCATGGAGATAGACAGTCTGATAACTGATCAGAGAACCATGGAGATAGACAGTCTGGTAACTGATCAGAGAACCATGGAGATAGACAGTCTGGTAACTGATCAGAGAACCATGAAGATAGACAGTATGGTAACTGATCAGAGAACCATGGAGATAGACAGTCTGGTAACTGATCAGAGAACCATGGAGATAGACAGTATGGTAACTGATCAGAGAACCATGGAGATAGACAGGAGATAACTCTGGTAACTGATCAGAGAACCATGGAGATAGACAGTAACTGATAACTGATAGACAGTCTGATAACCATGGAGATAGACAGTCTGGATCAGAGAACCATGATAGACAGTCTGAAACCAGAGAACCATGGAGATAGACAGTCTGATAACTGATCAGAGAACCATGGAGATAGACAGTCTGATAACTGATCAGAGAACCATGGAGATAGACAGTCTGATAACTGATCAGAGAACCATGGAGATAGACAGTAACTGATCAGATAAGATACTGGAACTGATCAGAGAACATGGAGATAGACAGTCTGATAACTGATCAGAGAACCATGGAGATAGACAGTCTGGTAACTGATCAGAGAACCATGGAGATAGACAGTCTGGTAACTGATCAGAGAACCATGGAGATAGACAGTCTGGTAACTGATAAACCATGAGATAGACAGAACTGATCAGAGAACCATGGAGATAGACAGTATGATAACTGATCAGAGAACCATGGAGATAGACAGTATGGTAACTGATCAGAGAACCATGGAGATAGACAGTCTGATAACTGATCAGAGAACCATGGAGATAGACAGAGAACCATGGAGATAGACAGTGATAACTGATCAGAGAACCATGGAGATAGACAGTCTGATAACTGATCAGAGAACCATGGAGATAGACAGTCTGGTAACTGATCAGAGAACCATGGAGATAGACAGTCTGATAACTGATCAGAGAACCATGGAGATAGACAGTCTGATCAGAGAACCATGGAATAGACAGTGATAACATCAGAGAACCATGGAGATAGACAGTCTGATAACTGATCAGAGAACCATGGAGATAGACAGTCTGGTAACTGATCAGAGAACCATGGAGATAGATAACTGATCAGAGAACCAGGAGATAGACTATGATAACTGATCAGAGAACCATGGAGATAGACAGTCTGATAACTGATCAGAGAACCATGGAGATAGACAGTCTGGATCAGAGAACCATGGAGATAGACAGTCTGATAAGAACCATGGAGATCAGTCTGGTAACTGAAGAGAACCATGGAGATAGACAGTCTGGTAACTGATCAGTAACCATGGAGATAGACAGTCTGATAACTGATCAGAGAACCATGGAGATAGACAATCTGATAACTGATCAGAGAACCATGGAGATAGACAGTCTGGTAACTGATCAGAGAACCATGGAGATAGACAGTCTGATAACTGGTAAACTGATCAGAGAACTGATCAGAGAACCATGGAGATAGACAGTCTGGTAACTGATCAGAGAACCATGGAGATAGACAGTCTGGTAACTGATCAGAGAACCATGGAGATAGACAGTCTGATAACTGATCAGAGAACCATGGAGATAGACAGTCTGGTAACTGATCAGAGAACCATGGAGATAGACAGTCTAATAACTGATCAGAGAACCATGGAGATAGACAGTCTGGTAACTGATCAGAGAACCATGGAGATAGACAGTCTGATAACTGATCAGAGAACCATGGAGATAGACAGTCTGGTAACTGATCAGAGAACCATGGAGATAGACAGTCTGGTAACTGATCAGAGAACCATGGAGATAGACAGTCTGGTAACTGATCAGAGAACCAGTAACCATGATCAGAGAACCATGGAGATAGACAGTCTGGTAACAGTATGGTAACTGATCAGAGAACCATGGAGATAGACAGTATGATAACTGATCAGAGAACCATGGAGATAGACAGTATGGTAACTCATCTCCCTTTCATTCTTTTGTCAACCATAATGATTTATTTTTTAATGTTTTATTTGTGACTAGCTGGTTTGTATACAATCAGGCTGCAATAGCCTTCATACTACACAAATATACAGCATGGAGCGTTGTAACGTCTCTATGTCTAGAATATCCCTGCAGGCCGATTGGATAGCCAGCCCTGGAGAAGTGAGTGGTCACGTGGGATAGGATAGTGAAGTGGCCAACCAGAGGAGCCGCTGTGCCCCTCATCACCAGATCAAAGGACTAATTGACCCTTTGACACTCAACAGGGGAGTGGACAGACAGGACAAATGACAGATCTGTCTTCCTGCAGCAGTTCATTTCCTCCAGATGGAAATAGTCTGTGAACTATATTTGGAGAATGAAATTTCGATTTGTTAAAATTTTTTTACTGTCAAAAACTTCGTTTCCCGCCCGAATTAAGCACATTTATATCGACTCGGTTTGCATCTAAATGTAAACAATTCGCAAATAATAGACATCCTTTTCGTTTGCAATAACACATTGACGTTAATATCATGATAATTAATAGTGCAGTACAAAATCGACAAAATCGAATAAATGTATCAAATAAAACAATGATTTGCTGATTTACAGTCCTGACTTCATAGGCCGCCAATGTGTGGTCCTCACATTCACTACAGTGTGGTGGCAGAAAACACGGTAGACGCTCTGCTCCACAATATATGTGATCTCACTGTATCAATTCGTTATTGAACTATATCAGTGAGTGAGGTTGTGGTTGTGGTTGTGGTTATGTTTTGGCCTGAGCCTGCCCTTCTCCATGGGGTCGTCTCTTCACTGCGATCTAAACCCGTCCGTCTGTTGTTGGAACTGACTGATTGACTAACGGAACATCTTGCACTCCCATTCAAACAGTGATGAGTCAATCCCTGTGTTAAATTCAAAGTGAAACCATAAAAGTAGCTGGCCTGTAAACGAAAGGGAATAGCAATGATTCATGGAAAATAACTTTTGTGTCTTGTGTGTAACGGGAATCCACAAAAAAAATGCAAAGGCATAGAAATAATCAGGTTTAAGGAAAGATACATGATAGCGCATCTAGTGTTTTTAAGTAATTCAAAACGGAAAAAATATGCTTACATTCAAACTGCTTAATTAAATTCATGTGATTTGACCACCTCGATCACATATGACCTGTACACTATTTCACAATGATTAGGCTACGTTCAACATTTATCAACTAGGCTACTTCATCCAACAAAAAAACATGACTATTTCATAATGTCTTGCACATAATAACTATATTCATATCAGAAAGCATAACAGAATAAATATATACACGTTGATTTTAAATTGTTCGAATGTTTTAACAAACCGTCTTCTTGAACGTTCTGACAGGCATGGTAAATCTCCTGACACTCCCTTCAGGCCTTCGCTCATTGGTCATCTCAGATAACAGTCCGGGTAAAGACACGCCCACTGGAGCATCAGGCCTCTTTATATGCAGCCCAGAGTCCTGGTTACGATCACGTCGCCAAGGGCAACCTCAGACTTCAGCTGTTAAAACCATACTGCGCCCCTTTGCAGTAGTCGCTGCGCTTTACCGTGGAACACGTTTATTCGGAGTGTTGGATCAAAACGTGCGCACTACAAATATTAGTAAATAGAAGACAGCTGAAGTGATCTCCGCCTAATCTATTGGGATTTTGGCAGAACAGAACAGAAGAGTCACCATGGAGTTGCCGGATATTCCTTTTCCTATAACCTCTCCAGATGACTTCTACGACGACCCTTGCTTCAACACCAGCGACATGCATTTCTTTGAGGACCTGGACCCGAGACTCGTTCATGTGGGTCTCCTCAAGCCGGACGACCACCATCACAAAGAGGACGAGCACATCCGGGCACCAAGTGGGCACCACCAGGCCGGCAGGTGCCTCCTGTGGGCCTGCAAAGCCTGCAAGAGGAAGACCACCAATGCTGATCGCAGGAAAGCGGCTACCATGCGGGAAAGAAGGCGACTGAGCAAGGTGAACGACGCCTTCGAGACACTGAAGAGATGTACGTCTACTAACCCAAACCAGAGGCTGCCCAAAGTAGATATCCTGCGGAATGCCATCAGCTATATTGAGTCTCTCCAAGGCCTGCTTCGTGGGGCCGGACAGGAGGGCAACTATTACCCGGTGATGGATCACTATAGCGGGGACTCGGATGCGTCCAGTCCCCGCTCCAACTGCTCAGACGGAATGGTGAGAAACTGAACTGTCAAGAATTACGCAAGAATTACGCATGCATATTTTTTGATCATATACGAGTGTTTGGTTGACACAAACATTAGCTGATTTCAGTTTACTTATCGATATCATTGCTCTCTTTTAGATGGATTTCAATGGTCAGTCTTGTCCACCAAGACGGAGAAACAAGTATGATAGCACCTACTTCAACGAAGCACCAAATGGTAAGTGTTATTTCCAAGTAATCCACACTTATAAACAGCTTCAGAGCTACAGGTTACGATGACCAATTTGTCATAATTCCGGAGTCTGAAATGGAACACAACAACACGGTCAATGTTGAGTATATTTGACCCAGTATATAAAACTCTTTAATTATGAATAAACAACATTTTCGGTTTGCTGTGATGTGGTCACTTTATCTGACTTCATTTGATTGGATTTGATTGTCATCGTTTTCAAACTAATAGTAAAACCTGCTACTTGTAATAAAAACGTCAAATTAATTCTCATATTTTATTTCCAGATTCCAGACACAAGAAGAACTCTGTTATTTCCAGTTTGGACTGCCTGTCAAACATCGTGGAGCGCATCACCACGGATACCTCTGTCTGTCCCGCTGTTCAGGACGGTTCCGAGGGTAGTAGCCCCTGTTCTCCCGGGGATGGTTCCATAGCAAGTGAGAACGGAGCCCCCATCCCGTCCCCGATCAACTGCGTCCCCGCCTTACATGACCCAAACACCATCTACCAGGTGTTGTGAAGTCGGGTCGGTGGACTGCATACAGTAATTGTACATTCTTCAAAACACAACTTATTCCTTATGGGGAGAGAAAATGCCAAAGACTTGCCTAAGGTCGCTACAAGGCTACACACCAAAGAAGATCCGATGCCGGCTTTGAAAGACATTAAAAAATGACGGTGTCCGATTTCTTAAAGAACCCTTGGTCTACATTGGATAATGTGTGTGTGTGTGTGTGTGTGTGTGAATGTATGTGTGTGAATGTATTTATATTGTAGTAAACCTATGCTATTCTAAGATAGTACAAGTCTGAATTCATATAAACGGATACCATTCTATTTGTGATCGACATAATTTAATTCAATGGATTATCTATAATATGAACATTTCCAGTTGGCAAAGCGGAAACGCCGGAGATAAATTCATTCGGAAAGTGAGGACCATTTTGTATATGTGTAAATAAGAGCTGCTTTGCAAAAAAAAAAAAAAAGCGAACAACACACAGGAAGTGTTTGTAATCATATTTAATGTTGCTCTTGGATTGTTTGTGTTAGATTTTTAACTTTATATTTATAATATCAAGAACGGAGTGAATTACATTTTAATAAATATATATTTATATATAGATTGCGTTTTCTATCATTATTTTTTCATTAACTAATTTTCGAAATGACATACCACTGTGCACGTGATATTAGGCGTACTATTTATAAAAGGATTGATTCAGCCTCGTAATTATACGCTCCATTCTTCTGATACCGAAATAACGGTATTTGAACACCACATTATCAGTAATATTGTTCACTAAAAACAACCCATTGATCAGCGACAGGTCGCCTGGCGGTTAACCGTGCTGCTGTGTTCCGGTCGAATTGGACCAATACACACGTTTTCTCTCTGTCAAATGTAGTTAATTTCATCTGATTGTCATAAGGTTCCAGGACATTGTCCTCACAGGGCATCTGAACACACAAAATACATGTGGATGATTTTCATAACGTTTTGGGTGTTTTATTTAACTTTTGTACACCTGCGGTGTTCCCGGTCAAAAATGACCGTTCATTATAAATGAATGGGTGAGACTACAAATAGTGTATAAAACTGAGTTCAGGCACATGTCCATTCATCAGATGGACACACTTCCTCTCCCAGACCCCCACATGCATGAGTGTTTGAGCACGCGCACGCGCACGCACACGCACACACACACACCTCACTCCCCTTCTTGGTTTCCAAGGCAACCCCCACGGGAACCTTTCCCCAATAGAATCTTTCCTCCACGGAACCACACCTGTTGGCATTCTCACAAACAATCACAACATTGTTTCAATCATATATAGAACTTTTTCGCAGCTCTGGTATTCTGTGGCAGCACAATGACCAAAACGATATACTGTATGTGGGGCTCTTGATCATATCTTTGATCATGGCACTAGTCTGTGATAAATAGCACAATATATTTAATCTGTGCATTTGTTATAGTCAAAATAATCCATACATTATGCTTTTTTTACTCACAAAGGAGTTGTATGAGCTCAGGTCAATGAGGCCTACAGGCCATAAATAGCAAATAGAAGTCCAAAACGTGTAATGTTCACAAGAACTTAAATTGATAAAAAGATCTAACACAATATTAGGTGATAATATATCTATTATTATGGATTTATAATCAGCTATAATGGAGCGGTCATTTTGGACCGGAAACACAGAATTAATTAACATGAAACGAACACAACAGGAGGGTTAAGAGCGTTGGGCCAGTAACTGAAATACAGCTGGTTCAAACTCCGACATTCAAACTCCGACATTCAAACTCCGAAATTAGCTTCTGCTAAATTATTTAAATGTAACATTAAACGAAAGCTATCACATTTTGGGGGATTTTGAGAAGTTGCATAGATTCTATTTTTTTAGATTTGAGTATTTATGGAATACATGATGACATTTAGCTAACGTGTATTTTCTATTTGACATGTTTCGCTGTTAGGTCTATCGAATAAGCCTACTTAAAAAAAACATTAGTATTTTTACAATTTCCGGGGTAATTTAATCTAGGTTTATGATTTTACAGATAGCCTACAGTGAGTGATCTTACAAATTATCATAGAGAATTGATTTCATATTGATTTTGGATATCTGGATTCTAGAAAAAAAATATATTATTTGAAACTATTTGAAATCATGGAAGACTTGTAAACCCACCTGAGTTAGGCTACTGTCGCCTCACAAGAGTAGGCCCACCCAAACTATATTGCGCGATGTTAAAGTAAATAAGATGTGTTTTTTTGAGCTGAGAAAACAGTTAACACACAACAGCAACAGACACACATGAAGCGTCACTCTTTTTTATTTACAAAAAAAATACGATGACAACCTAACAGTCCGGTGTGAGAGGACAGGACATGAGAACCTAACAACAGTCCGCTGTGAGAGGACAGAACATGAGAAGAATTCACATAACACGAAAGCAGACCGTAGGACATCCAGTGCATCTTGTCGGTTCCATGACGTGGGTCTAGCCGGGGTTTGGATGGCTGTTGCGGGCAGAGGCAGAGGCAGTTGTCCCTGCCCGTACAGAAGTGGGCAGCATGGCGGACGCACGCCGGTGCTGAGGCCTCTGAGGGCGGCGCAGTTTACTTTCTGCGGCGGGCTGCGGCTCCCTTCTTGCTGCTGCAATTCGTCAACAGTGCAAACACACGTCAGGGGTCCTGTTCTGTTATGTAGGTAATGCCCTCTAGTGTCAAGCATTGGCTTTAATTAAACAGCAGCCAATGACATAGTCCCATTGGTGAACCATAGTTATAATGTATGATTTATTTACATGTTTAGGATAACATACCACGTGTAAATTACAATATCCAAAATAGTCTATGGGCCCAACATTAATTCTGAGGTCAGGAGGCGCTATTTTTACAACGTTATTACTACCGTGAGAGTAAATCCTATTTTAAAAGAAGCCAATCATACAAGGGGGAAAAAACAGTTGTGTTTGATTTGATTATTAGTTCAAAATGTTGGCCTATCTTTAAGCTATCCCAGATAGAGTGTTATGTTCAGTTTGTTATTGTAAAACACAGTAGATGTTGTGTTCAGTATACTATTGTAAAACACAGGAGATGTCGTGTTCAGTTTGCTATTGTAAAACACAGTAGATGTCGTGTTCAGTTTGCTATTGTAAAACACAGTAGATGTTGTGTTCAGTATACTATTGTAAAACACAGGAGATGTCGTGTTCAGTTTGCTATTGTAAAACACAGTAGATGTTGTGTTCAGTTTGCTATTGTAAAACACAGTAGATGTCGTGTTCAGTTTGCTATTGTAAAACACAGTAGATGTCGTGTTCAGTTTGCTATTGTAAAACACAGTAGATGTTGTGTTCAGTTTGCTATTGTAAAACACAGTAGATGTCGTGTTCAGTTTGCTATTGTAAAACACAGTAGATGTTGTGTTCAGTTTGCTATTGTAAAACACAGTAGATGTTGTGTTCAGTTTGCTATTGTAAAACACAGGAGATGTCGTGTTCAGTTTGCTATTGTAAAACACAGTAGATGTTGTGTTCAGTTTGCTATTGTAAAACACAGTAGATGTTGTGTTCAGTTTGCTATTGTAAAACACAGTAGATGTTGTGTTCAGTTTGTTATTGTAAAACACAGTAGATGTCGTGTTCAGTTTGTTATTGTAAAACACAGTAGATGTTGTGTTCAGTTTGCTATTGTAAAACACAGTAGATGTTGTGTTCAGTTTGCTATTGTAAAACACAGTAGATGTTGTGTTCAGTTTGCTATTGTAAAACACAGTAGATGTTGTGTTCAGTTTGCTATTGTAAAACACAGGAGATGTCGTGTTCAGTTTGCTATTGTACAACACAGTAGATGTTGTGTTCAGTTTGCTATTGTAAAACACAGTAGATGTTGTGTTCAGTTTGCTATTGTAAAACACAGTCGATGTTGTGTTCAGTTTGTTATTGTAAAACACAGTAGATGTCGTGTTCAGTTTGTTATTGTAAAACACAGTAGATGTTGTGTTCAGTTTGCTATTGTAAAACACAGTAGATGTTGTGTTCAGTTTGCTATTGTAAAACACATGAGATGTCGTGTTCAGTTTGCTATTGTAAAACACAGTAGATGTCGTGTTCAGTTTGTTATTGTAAAACACAGTAGATGTTGTGTTCAGTTTGCTATTGTAAAACACAGGAGATGTCGTGTTCAGTTTGCTATTGTAAAACACAGCAGATGTCGTGTTCAGTTTGTTATTGTAAAACACAGTAGATGTTGTGTTCAGTTTGCTATTGTAAAACACAGGAGATGTCGTGTTCAGTTTGTTATTGTAAAACACAGTAGATGTCGTGTTCAGTTTGTTATTGTAAAACACAGTAGATGTCGTGTTCAGTTTGCTATTGTAAAACACAGTAGATGTTGTGTTCAGTTTGCTATTGTAAAACACAGTAGATGTCGTGTTCAGTTTGCTATTGTAAAACACAGTAGATGCCGTGTTCAGTTTGCTATTGTAAAACACAGTAGGATGTCATTTAGACCAGTGTCAGCTAGTTTTAGTCACACTCACACATTTAGATGTAGTTGACTGACCATGCTGCAATACAATGTCAAGCTAATGCCATACCTACCTCTGTTATATCAGATGGCAAACTATAGATATTTAAAGTGTCCCATCGAGACAAACCATCTCAGGGAGAGAACCATATACAGTAATACTATAAGTATATTATTTGTCATCCTTGAAGAATGAAAGTTCTCCACACGTGACTCATCCACCCAGACTCAGACAGAAAGACTCATCCACCCAGACTCAGACAGAAAGACTCATCCACCCAGACTCAGACAGAAAGACTCATCCACCCAGACTCAGACAGAAAGACTCATCCACCCAGACTCAGACAGAAAGACTCATCCACCCAGACTCAGACAGAAAGACTCATCCACCCAGACTCAGACAGAAAGACTCATCCACCCAGACTCAGACAGAAAGACTCATCCACCCAGACTCAGACAGAAAAAGACTCATCCACCCAGACTCAGACAGAAAGACTCATCCACCCAGACTCAGACAGAAAGACTCATCCACCCAGACTCAGACAGAAAGACTCATCCACCCAGACTCAGACAGAAAGACTCATCCACCCAGACTCAGACAGAAAGACTCATCCACCCAGACTCAGACAGAAAGACTCATCCACCCAGACTCAGACAGAAAGACTCATCCACCCAGACTCAGACAGAAAGACTCATCCACCCAGACTCAGACAGAAAGACTCATCCACCCAGACTCAGACAGAAAGACTCATCCACCCAGACTCAGACAGAAAGACTCATCCACCCAGACTCAGACAGAAAGACTCATCCACCCAGACTCAACAGAAAGACTCATCCACCCAGAAAGACTCATCCACCCAGACTCAGACAGAAAGACTCATCCACCCAGACTCAGACAGAAAGACTCATCCACGCAGACTCAGACAGAAAGACTCATCCACCCAGACTCAGACAGAAAGACTCATCCACACAGACTCAGACAGACAGATAGCAAAGAAATTAAGACAACGAAATGAATGTGGGCTACAATGTTTGGTAGGCCAATGTTAAGAGCAATTTGTTCCCTTTTGATCAATCTTGAAGAATACTTGGACTAATTAAAGAGCAAGTGGTGAAATGTTCAACACTTCACGAGTACATCCAGTAGCTGGGGATGGTGTGGTGAAAGTACTTCCTGTTGATATATTATGGTGTTGAGACTCACTTCCTGTTGACATATTATAGTGTTGAGACTCACTTCCTGTTGACATATTATAGTGTTGAGACTCACTTCCTATTGACATATTATAGCGTTGAGACTCACTTCCTATTGACATATTATAGCGTTGACCTCACTTCCTATTGACATATTATAGTGTTGAGACTCACTTCCTATTGACATATTATAGCGTTAACCTCACTTCCTATTGATATATTATAGCTTAACCTCACTTCCTATTGACATATTATAGCGTTGACCTCACTTCCTATTGACATATTATAGCGTTGACCTCACTTCCTATTGACATATTATAGCGTTGACCTCACTTCCTATTGACCTATTATAGCGTTGACCTCACTTCCTATTGACCTATTATAGCGTTGACCTCACTTCCTATTGACATATTATAGCGTTGACCTCACTTCCTATTGACATATTATAGCGTTGACCTCACTTCCTATTGACATATTATAGCGTTGACCTCACTTCCTATTGACATATTATAGCGTTGACCTCACTTCCTAATGACATATTATAGCATTGAGACTCACTTCCTATTGACATATTATAGCGTTGACCTCACTTCCTATTGACATATTATAGCGTTGACCTCACTTCCTATTGACATATTATAGCGTTGACCTCACTTCCTGTTGACATATTATAGTGTTGAGACTCACTTCCTATTGACATATTATAGCGTTGACCTCACTTCCTATTGACATATTATAGCGTTGACCTCACTTCCTTTGCCTCTGAAGCAGCCCTTACAGTACATGGACAACAACACAGAGCTATACGGTATAGAACTAGGTTTCTGATGTGGACGTTACAGTACTTCTCACTGTTGTATCACATGATGATGATCATTTGATGGAACGGCCGTAGAGAAATGTTGTTTAAAAACCTCTCCTGTGGTACGGTCGAGACAAGACACTCATTATTGACTAGTCTCGTAAGGTGGATGGTGTTTCAGGGGTTCAGCAATGGGATTATTTGAATGTTTTTACTATGCACGACACTTCAGTGTTTTGCAATGGCCGACCATTTTTTTGCAAAAAACAAAATGTCCGCCTTGTAAACCTATTCCAAGGAGATTTTGTGTGCTTCTTCGTACAACAGTCATGCCTTAGTGTTGTAGAAGTGAGCCGTATATTGTTGACCAACAGAACTCTTTGTCAAGCCCCCCTTTATACGGGGCGGCAGGGTAGCCTAGCGGTTAGAGCATTGGGCTAGTAACCGGAAGGTGACCCTGAACAGGCAGTGAACCAGGCAGTTCCTAGGCCGTCATTGAAAATAAGAATTTGTTCTTTAACTGACTTGCCGAGTTAAATAAAGGTTAAAAAAATACCTCTGACCAAAATTAAGGTGTTATGACAATGCCTTTCATTATTCATTTTTAGGACATGCATCAGATCAGATTATCATACTGTCTGTCTCTGAGGAGTAGGTTTTGGTCCCAAAATGGCACCCTATTCACTATATAGTGCACTACTTTCTATCGGAACCCTATGGGCGCTGGTCAAAATTAGTGCACTATATTCGGAATAGGGTTCCAACAGGCAGACAATGACTGGGAGAGAATTCTGAGGGAGTGGGAGGCAGTACTTACTGTTTCTGAAGCTCATCAATACGATTTCTGAGAGAGATGACCTGAAAACAACACATGAGCGTGTTTAAACCAATCAGAAGCAGCAGGGAGGGAGGTTGCCAGTGGGCGTTACATTTGACCCATGACCTCTGGGTCATTAGCGTCACCTTTAAAGAGACAGCAGCAGTCCTGTTGGAACGACCTGTTGGGCTGAGGTGGGGAAACCAAGACTAGTCTCACAGACACACATACCCACTACAGCGCTAGTGGACTAGTGTCTGGATCGGCACAGTCAATATCTTCACAAGGGTTTGTCGTTGATCTAATGTCATTAGATCACAGGAGGGGAGGACGGCTCACACTAATAATGACTGGAAAGGAGCGAATGAAATGGCACCAAACACGTTTCATCAAACACGTGTGTTTAATGTATTTGATTTCAATCCAACCATCCTACCATCCTCCCATTACCACAATTTCCTCCCCAATTAAAGTGTTGGACCAGTAACCGAAAGGTTGCAAGATCAAATCCCCGAGCTGACAAGGTAAAAATCTGAACAAGGCAGTTAACCCACTGTTCCTAGGCCGTCATTGAAAATAAGAATTTGTTCTTAACTGACTTGCCGAGTTAAAAAAAGGTTAAAAAAAAGTCTCAAAACCCCTTTGTCTCACCATCTGGTGAATCTACCTACCACTGATGTAACAGTGAGAAAACCCCTTTGTCTCACCATCTGGTGAATCTACCTTCCACTGATGTAACAGTGAGAAAACCCCTTTGTCTCACCATCTGGTGAATCTACCTACCACTGATGTAACAGTAAGAAAGGCCCTTTGTCTCACCATCTGGTGAATCTACCTACCACTGATGTAACAGTAAGAAAGGCCCTTTGTCTCACCATCTGGTGAATCTACCTTCCACTGATATAACAGTGAGAAAACCCCTTTGTCTCACCATCTGGTGAATCTACCTACCACTGATGTAACAGTGAGAAAGGCCCTTTGTCTCACCATCTGGTGAATCTACCTACCACTGATGTAACAGTAAGAAAGGCCCTTTGTCTCACCATCTGGTGAATCTACCTTCCACTGATGTAACAGTAAGAAAGGCCCTTTGTCTCACCATCTGGTGAATCTACCTTCCACTGATGTAACAGTAAGAAAGGCCCTTTGTCTCACCATCTGGTGAATCTACCTTCCACTGATGTAACAGTGAGAAAACCCCTTTGTCTCACCATCTGGTGAATCTACCTTCCACTGATGTAACAGTAAGAAAGGCCCTTTGTCTCACCATCTGGTGAATCTACCTTCCACTGATGTAACAGTAAGAAAACCCCTTTGTCTCACCATCTGGTGAATCTACCTACCACTGATGTAACAGTGAGAAAACCCCTTTGTCTCACCATCTGGTGAATCTACCTACCACTGATGTAACAGTGAGAAAACCCCTTTGTCTCACCATCTGGTGAATCTACCTACCACTGATGTAACAGTGAGAAAACCCCTTTGTCTCACCATCTGGTGAATCTACCTTCCTCTGATGTAACAGTAAGAAAGGCCCTTTGTCTCACCATCTGGTGAATCTACCTTCCTCTGATGTAACAGTGAGAAAACCCCTTTGTCTCACCATCTGGTGAATCTACCTTCCTCTGATGTAACAGTAAGAAAGGCCCTTTGTCTCACCATCTGGTGAATCTACCTACCACTGATGTAACAGTGAGAAAACCCCTTTGTCTCACCATCTGGTGAATCTACCTTCCTCTGATGTAACAGTAAGACAACCCCCTTTGTCTCACCATCTGGTGAATCTACCTTCCACTGATGTAACAGTGAGAAAACCCCTTTGTCTCACCATCTGGTGAATCTACCTTCTCTGATGTAACAGTGAGAAAACCCCTTTGTCTCACCATCTGGTGAATCTACCTTCCTCTGATGTAACAGTGAGAAAACCCCTTTGTCTCACCATCTGGTGAATCTACCTTCCACTGATGTAACAGTGAGAAAACCCCTTTGTCTCACCATCTGGTGAATCTACCTTCCTCTGATGTAACAGTAAGGGCCGGTTTACCAGACACAAATTAAGCCTAGTCCTGGTATAAAAATCCAGATCAATTGAGAATCTTCAGTTACACTTGTCTGGGAAACTGACCCTAAATGTATAATTGACCTGTGTGTGCACAAAGTTGATCATTGTAATAATAACTTGTTTTTGCCTGAAACATGGTTTTCAGCATTGCCCTCTGTCTGAAAGACAACTGTCAGGTCCTTCCTTACAGAAGGAGAGAAAACGCTTACCCTCTGATTATAAATCAGTAGTCAATAAAATATAGAAGAGCACAATAGCACAGGTTTTTACCAAAACAGGGCCGGGAGCGGCACTTTGTTATTGTTTCAATTGCTGATTGCCACTTTAATTTCAATTTACTTCCTGAATTGTCTGAATTAAAAATTAAATTGACCCTAAACCATTTAGACTATAATTATTCTAATTATTATGACAATAACAAATCGTACTCCACTCGATGTGGAAGAACTTGACTGGCCGGCACAGAGCCCTGACCTCAACTCCATCGAACACCTTTGGGGATGAATTGGAACGCTGACTATGGGCCAGGCCTAATCGCCCAACATCAATGCCCAACCTCACTAATGCTCTTGTGACTGAATGTAAGCAAGTCCCCGCAACAATCTTCCAACATCTAGTGGAAAGCCTTCCCAGAAGAGTGGAGGCTGTTATAGCAGCAATGTTCCAACATCTAGTGGAAAGGCCTTCCCAGAAGAGTGGAGGCTGTTACAGCAGCAATGTTCCAACATCTAGTGGAAAGCCTTCCCAGAAGAGTGGAGGCTGTTACAGTAGCAATGTTCCAACATCTAGTGGAAAGCCTTCCCAGGTGAGTGGAGGCTGTTATAGCAGGAATGTTCCAGCATCTAGTGGAAAGCCTTCCCAGGAGAGTGGAGGCTGTAATAGCAGCAATGTTCCAACATCTAGTGGAAAGGCCTTCCCAGAAGAGTGGAGGCTGTTATAGTAGCAATGTTCAAACATCTAGTAGGAAAGCCTTCCCAGAAGAGTGGAGGCTATTACAGCAGCAATGTTCCAACATCTAGTGGAAAGCCTTCCCAGAAGAGTGGAGGCTATTACAGCAGCAATGTTCCAACATCTAGTGGAAAGCCTTCCCAGAAGAGTGGAGGCTATTACAGCAGCAATGTTCCAACATCTAGTGGAAAGCCTTCCCAGAAGAGTGGAGGCTATTACAGCAGCAATGTTCCAACATCTAGTGGAAAGCCTTCCCAGAAGAGTGGAGGCTGTTATAGCATCAAAGTGAGGGGACCAACTCCATATTAATGCCCATGATTTTGGAATGAGATGTTCGATGAGCAGGTGTCCACATACTTTTGGCCACGTAGTGTATGTATCTACTACAGATTTCCCCTTCAAATTATGTGGACAGAGAAAAAAAATGGAATATATATATATATATATATGTATACTTTTTTATTGTATTAAAAAAAGACAATTGAAAAGTGAATTGACTCCAACCCTACTGTATAATACCGGTCATTTTGCATAGTATCTCTATGGAAGAAGCACAAGAAAAAAGGAAATGTACAAAAATCACTCACCTCATACTTCTGCCTCTTGAGTTTCTCAATGTGTTCGTACTTCTCAGATTCCAGTTGGTGCATCCACTCCCATAGATCCTTGGCCTTGTCCCTGCAAAGGACAACACATTCAGGAGGTTGGCTCAAAAACAGCACATTTCTGCGATCTGAAAATGACAACAGCGAAAGGACGTATTGTCATAGTCTAGAGATGTCTACAAGGAATGTTCTAGTTCCTCTACAACTATGTCAAAGGGCTCAGATTCAGGACTCTGACTCTTTTGACGAACACAGAAACAGATATATCCACGCTCCCACCGAAACTAATATCTTACTTTAGCTTGTCCTCGTTCAGATGGTCGATGTTGAGAGGTTTACGTCGCTCCGCCAGGATCTTCTTCTTCTTCTCTCTCTCAGTCTGCTTCTTACCTCCTCTCTTAGTGTCGGCCTGGGGAGGTGACAGAGCAACGGCAACAGGTTCAGAGACACACACACATAGGGAATATAGCCTGGCTGCCCATCCACATCACTCAGGCCCAACGCCACGGCCACTAATGTTTCTTCTGGATCTCTTTGAGTAAGCGAACACATTCTGACCCGTTCTGATTGGTCCCAGAAACCGATGGGTTGTGACAGTGCTGGCCTACACGGATAAATGAATCGTGTCATGTTTGACGTCAGCACAAACGACTTCTAGGACGGCAGGTTCAGACAGGTGAATGGGGCGATCGATAGAACAACGTAATTCAATTCAGGATGAGTCGTCAGGCAATGGGAAATAAGGGTGGGGCCATTTCAGATTTCGTCTAGATCTGTGATGAACAAGAGGTTCAGAGCTACAGCTCATATTGACAAACCATCTGTATCTTCAATCATGTGACGTCGCTCTCTCTCATTATCTTTCAATCATGTAATGTTACGTTGTTATGTGATGCGTGTCATTTCATGGAACCAACTAGGACTGAAGCATCCACTAATTAAACGTTAAAACGTGTTTCCAGAAGAACAGGTTGGCTGTGATGAAGATAGGTCTATGTTTTTCAAAGAAGTACACTCTATATGTAGGGAACAAGGTAGTGCACTCCCGAATGGTGCAGCGGTCTAAGGCACTGCATCGCAGCCATCACTACAGACCCTGGTTCAATTCCAGGCTGTTTCAGAACTGGCCGTGATTGGAAGTCCCATAGGGTGGTGCACAATAGGCTCCAGTGTCATCCGGGTTATGGTTTGGCCTGGGTGGGCCATCATTGTAAATAAGAATTAGCTCTTAACTGACTTGTCTAGTTAAATAAAATAATAAGTAGGAAACGAGGAGCATTTTGAGAGGCCCTGGATTTGTGTTTAGCGTGGTGTGTGTGTGGAGGTCACCTGACCTTCTGCAGTGAGCTGCTATAGCTGGAGCCCATGTTGGTCAGAGCTGACTTCTTCTTAGCGTCATCGTCAGCCTTTCTCCTTTGATCCATCTCCTCCTTCTTCAGCCTCTCCTCCTGTGCAAGCAACCACAACAGCCACGTTAAGTAACCACAACACCCACATTAAGCAACCACAACACCCACATTAAGTAACCACAACACCCACATTAAGCAACCACAACACCCACATTAAGTAACCACAACACCCACATTAAGCAACCACAACACCCACATAAAGCAACCACAACACCCACATTAAGTAACCACAACACCCACATTAAGCAACCACAACGCCCACATTAAGCAACCACAACACCCACATTAAGCAACCACAACACCCACATTAAGTAACCACAACACCCACATTAAGCAACCACAACGCCCACGTTAAGCAACCACAACATCTACGTTAAGTAACCACAACACCCACATTAAGCAACCACAACAGCCACGTTAAGTAACCACAACACCCACATTAAGCAACCACAACACCCACATTAAGCAACCACAACATCTACGTTAAGCAACCACAACATCTACGTTAAGTAACCACAACAGCCACGTTAAGTAACCACAACACCCACATTAAGCAACCACAACATCTACGTTAAGTAACCACAACACCCACATTAAGCAACCACAACATCTACGTTAAGCAACCACAACATCTACGTTAAGTAACCACAACAGCCACGTTAAGTAACCACAACAGCCACGTTAAGTAACCACAACATCTACGTTAAGCAACCACAACATCTACGTTAAGTAACCACAACAGCCACGTTAAGTAACCACAACACCCACGTTAAGTAACCACAACACCCACATTAAGTAACCACAACACCCACATTAAGTAACCACAACACCCACAACACCCACGTTAAGCAACCACAACACCCACGTTAAGTAACCACATGTTGGTAAAAAACAACAACAACTTAAAGTGCATGCTGAATTCATGTGTTTGCCTGCAGAGTTTAGGCTATACAGACCTCACGTCTGGCCTGGCGTTCCTTGTCCTTCTCAGTGCGTACCCTCTGGATCTCAGCCCTCTCTGACCTGCGTTTCTCCTGGGAGGAATAGAACCACAGACACAGTTGTTTACCGGTCTGACACCAGAACACATGGTTTACTGTAGCCTTGTTACCTGGGCTAAGAGATAGGTTGTTTACCGGTCTGACACCAGAACACATGGTTTACTGTAGCCTTGTTACCTGGGCTAAGAGATAGGTTGTTTACCGGTCTGACACCAGAACACATGGTTTACTGTAGCCTTGTTATCTGGGCTAAGAGATAGGTTGTTTACTCGTCTGACACCAGAACACATGGTTTACTGTAGCCTTGTTACTTGGGCTAAGAGATAGGTTGTTTACAGGTCTGACACCAGAACACATGGTTTACTGTAGCCTTGTTACTTGGGCTAAGAGATAGGTTGTTTACCGGTCTGACACCAGAACACATGGTTTACTGTAGCCTTGTTACTTGGGCTAAGAGATAGGTTGTTTACCGGTCTGACACCAGAACACATGGTTTACTGTAGCCTTATTACCTGGGCTAAGAGATATGTTGTTTACTGGTCTGACACCAGAACACATGGTTTACTGTAGCCTTGTTACTTAGGCTAAGAGATAGGTTGTTTACCGGTCTGACACCAGAACACATGGTTTACTGTAGCCTTGTTACCTGGGCTAAGAGATAGGTTGTTTACCGGTCTGACACCAGAACACATGGTTTAATGTAGCCTTGTTACTTGGGCTAAGAGATATGTTGTTTACCGGTCTGACACCAGAACACATGGTTTACTGTAGCCTTGTTATTTGGGCTAAGAGATAGGTTGTTTACCGGTCTGACACCAGAACACATGGTTTACTGTAGCCTTGTTATTTGGGCTAAAGGATTGGAATTAAGTTCTAGAAGTTCTTCAAGACAGAAGCCCAAAATTCTCAAAAGGTCAACATAGATCTATGTATCAGTTTGGGCTCCATTCCGCAAGTCAAGCATAGTTTCTAATCCTGAATTTATACCTGGTTCTACCAGGGTTAAGGTCAATTCCATTTAAATTCCAGTCAATTCAGAACGTTAACCAAATTACAACTCCAATTCCAAATGTTCCCAATTGAAAAGAGTAGAAGAAGAATTGTAGTTGTAATTGCAAAGTACTTCCTGAATGGTCCGCAATTGAAATGGATTTGACTCCCAGACCCTGGTATGTACACCTGTGTTTACAGCTGTAAAGGTGAGGTAATAACAGCTCACAATTCTGGACTTGAGGGCGATAAGCTCCTCCTCCTCCTTCTTCCTGTTCTCAAAATGGACGTCGATCAGCCCCTGCAGCTCCATCAGGTCTTTGTTCTGACGCTTCTTATGGAGGTCCTGTTAAAACAACAAAGTTAGAGAGAGATTACAGTTAGAGAGAGATTACAGTTAGAGAGAGATTACAGCTGGAGAGAGATTACAGTTAGAGAGAGATTACAGTTAGAGAGAGATTAGAGCTAGAGAGAGATTACAGCTAGAGAGAGATTACAGGTAGAGAGAGATTACAGTTAGAGAGAGATTACAGTTAGAGAGAGATTACAGCTAGAGAGAGATTACAGTTAGAGAGAGATTACAGTTAGAGAGAGATCACAGCTAGAGAGAGATTACAGTTAGAAAGAGATTACAGTTAGAGAGAGATTACAGTTAGAGAGAGATTAGTTAGAGAGAGATTACAGTTAGAGAGAGATTACAGTTAGAGAGATATTACAGTTAGAGAGAGATTACAGTTAGAGAGAGATTACAGTTAGAGAGAGATTACAGTTAGAGAGAGATTACAGTTAGAGAGATTACAGTTAGAAAGAGATTACAGTTAGAGAGAGATTACAGCTAGAGAGAGATTACAGTTAGAGAGAGATTACAGTTAGAGAGAGATTACAGCTAGAGAGAGATTACAGTTAGAAAGAGATTACAGTTAGAGAGAGATTATAGGTAGAAAGAGATTACAGCTAGAGAGAGATTACAGTTAGAGAGAGATTACAGTTATAGAGAGATTACTGTTAGAGAGAAATTACAGTTAGAGAGAGATTACAGTTAGAAAGAGATTACAGTTATAGAGAAATTACAGCTAGAGAGAGATTACAGTTAGAGAGAGATTACAGTTAGAGAGAGATTACAGCTGGAGAGAGATTACAGCTAGAGAGAGATTACAGTTAGAGAGAGATTACAGCTAGAGAGAGATTACAGTTAGAAAGAGATTACAGCTAGAGAGAGATTACAGTTAGAGAGAGATTACAGTTAGAGAGAGATTACAGCTAGAGAGAGATTACAGTTAGAGAGAGATTACAGTTAGAGAGAGATTACAGCTAGAAAGAGATTACAGCTAGAGAGAGATTACAGTTAGAGAGAGATTACAGTTATAGAGAGATTACAGTTAGAGAGAGATTACAGTTAGAGAGATTACAGTTAGAAAGAGATTACAGTTAGAGAGAGATTACAGCTAGAGAGAGATTACAGTTAGAGAGAGATTACAGCTAGAGAGAGATTACAGTTAGAAAGAGATTACAGTTAGAGAGAGATTACAGTTAGAGAGAGATTACAGTTATAGAGAGATTACAGTTAGAGAGAAATTACAGTTAGAGAGAGATTACAGTTAGAAAGAGATTACAGTTATAGAGAAATTACAGCTAGAGAGAGATTACAGTTAGAGAGAGATTACAGTTAGAGAGAGATTACAGCTATAGAGAGATTACAGATAGAAAGAGATTACAGTTATAGAGAAATTACAGCTAGAGAGAGATTACAGTTAGAGAGAGATTACAGTTAGAGAGAGATTACAGCTATAGAGAGATTACAGATAGAGAGATTACAGTTAGAGAGAGATTACAGTTAGAGAGAGATTACAGCTAGAGAGAGATTACAGTTAGAGAGAGATTACAGTTAGAGAGAGATTACAGCTAGAGAGAGATTACAGTTAGAGAGAGATTACATTTAGAGAGAGATTACAGTTAGAGAGAGATTACAGTTAGAGAGAGATTACAGTTAGAAAGAGATTACAGCTAGAGAGAGATTACAGTTAGAGAGAGATTACAGCTAGAGAGAGATTACAGTTAGAGAGAGATTACAGTTAGAGAGAGATGACCTCAAGTGTTGTATCACTGTACCAGACCTAAACTGTTGCTTTCTTTTGGCTAAGAATGTTTTAGTTCAGGAAACAGGATTAAAGAGAAACGATTTATAATGTACTTACGTCAAAGTCCACCTTCTCGCCATCAGGGACCTTAGGGACTCTATGGAATGTCAAAAGATGCCACGTAAGTTTTATCTAATGCTTTTAGGACAACGCAGCAAAATTCACCTGGTTCCGGAGCTGCCACTGTTGGCTCTGTCCTTATAAAACATTTAGCATACAAGCTACAAGGTTACAAGCATGTGGAAGCCAGGGTTCTGGACTTCCGGTTAGAATGCAGTTTCAATTCAGTCAATTCACCAAGTAAACTGAAATTCTAGCGAATTCCAATTCGTTCAATTCCTCCTTCACTTGTTTTTGTAATTGTAATTTCGGTTTCCTTCCTGAATGGATCAACTTGATACCAACCCTGATGAACACACATACACAGCTTGAACTGGTTGGTTTGACATGAATGTTGGATAGAAGTTCTACTCACTTGAACTTGGGCTTCTCCTCTGTTCGGTAGGAACATCGTAAAAGTGGGGGAAGAATATATTACAGCGTTAGAGATGTCACATACCAGTGACAAAGATCTCAAGCAACAGACCCAAAATGGAGGTTCAGTTAATCAAGGGGACATATCCGTGTGGACGCACTTCGTGTCACATCTCTGGGCCGGAGTTTCAGGCTGCTTTTATTAACTTATAAAAATAATAACTCATTAATATTATAATAGGAAAAGTAAACCGTTTGCAGGTTTTACTTTCAATTTCACGATGTTAATGTGGTATGTGTTAGTGAAAAAAAGCTGTTTAACATGTATAATAACAGATATGTACAGTGTAGGTGCTTGTAAAGGATGAGTAGGACAAGAGTAAAACTTTACTATTCACTATGTAGGATCTCTATGCTATTTAGGACTTCCATTCTCTTTTCTTCTTCTTCATTAGAACTACTTCATTGTCAGAATTAGACTCTTTCTACAATCCAAGACTGACTTCTGTACTTGGATGATACAAGTTAATTCTATTCCAAAAGTCAAGTTGGTGATAGAAATATTTATTAAAATCAGAAACATCGTTGACATTGCGATTAGATTTTGGCTTGACTTTCACACTCAAACAGGTAGAAACCACAAGCAAAGCAACAGCAACACTCTAGCAGTCAGAGAAATACAAAGTACCATCTTGTTCTCCTTCCTCGACTGGTTTGGCAGAATGTCGTGCAGGAAGAGAAGCAGACAAAGCAGACATGAACATAGGAGTCACTGCAGCATTTCATATCCCGTCACCCTTTCTCACGCTGTCACAACAGGTCTGTTTGCTGTCATTTCTCATATAGGCCACTCAGGCCGTAGTTTCGCGTGACAGACTATTCACGTGAGATTTGGTTCTTGGTTCCCGAGATTACTCAGGCCTTAACTTTCATTAATTTGTTGAGAGTATAGGGGAAAGATATTTAGCAGGAGACTAAATTTGGGCAGTGTTTTGCTACTGGAGCACGTGGACTCATGGACAGGGTCTCTTTCTCCAGTCTTGCGATAGCGTAAACCGCCTGAACTGGGAGAGGAGACTGACACAGTGCAGTCTGTCCAATCAGAAGTACACATACAACTGTAAGAACTTGAGTACACATACCTTCCTCTTCATAGGCCTCTGCATGCAGCAAACATCCAAAGCAAGAGCAGAATAGATATCATGATTAGTGATATATACTGTACATAAGCTCAGGACAAGCTGTCGGTGCCTGCTAGGGTTGCAAAGTTCCGGAAAGTTCCAGAAATCTTCCAATGGGATTTCTGAAGAAGAAAACTGGAAATTCCCAGAAATTCCCAGAAGTTTACAACCCTGGTGCCTGCTAGCATATTCAGTACACATTCAGTTGACTAGGCATAGCTCTGCAGAACATTCACTCACCCAAATTGAGGTGTTTATGACCAGTGTAATACACTATACATTACAGTAAATGTGGCCAGAAGTGCACTTCAAGAAAACAGGTAAATATGAATATGAACTAATAACAATAAATAATTGATATACAGTATTATATTAAATAACACCCCAATGTGAGAGATAAACAAGTTGTTAACGGTCATTAACTTCCTGCATCGTTCCTGTAATCATTCCTTTATAGGTGAAATAAAATAAGCTTTTCAGACAAGATCTCAAAAGGGGCAAAGAAAGATCCTTTTATATGAGGAAACGTCATCCTTCATCCGTGCCGTTGCGGTAATGAAAACACAGGTATAATGAGGTTGAAGGAATGGGGGACCACCTTCCTCAACATCATCTCTGTAATGGTGAAATTAGGACGATTGAGGAAGAGTAACAGAGGTGGGCAGGGATGAAAAAAAGACCTTAATCCACATAAAGGTTATTTTGGAGCAGGATTTAAATGTAATAATCAGGTTATTTTGGAGCAGGATTCAAATATAATAATCAGGTTATTTTGGAGCAGGACAAATATAATAATCAGGTTATTTTGGAGCAGGACAAATATAATAATCAGGTTATTTTGGAACAGGATTTAAATCTAATAATCCGGTTATTTTGGAGCAGGATTTAAATGTAATAATCAGGTTATTTTGGAGCAGGTCTTAAATATAATAATCAGGTTATTTTGTAGCAGGATTTAAATGTAATAATCAGGTTATTTTGAAGCAGGATTAAAATATAATAATCCGGTTATTTTGGAGCAGGATTTAAATATAATAATCAGGTTATTTTGGAGCAGGATTAAAATGTAATAATCAGGTTATTTTGGAGCAGGATTCAAATATAATAATCAGGTTATTTTTGAGCAGGATTTAAATATAATAATCAGGTTATTTTGGAGCAGGATTCAAATGTAATAATCAGGTTATTTTGGAGCAGGATTTAAATATAATAATCAGGTTATTTTGGAGCAGGATTTAAATATAATAATCAGGTTATTTTGGAGCAGGATTTAAATATAATAATCAGGTTATTTTGGAGCAGGATTCAAATATAATAATCAGGTTATTTTGGAGCAGGATTTAAATATAATAATCAGGTTATTTTGGAGCAGGATTCAAATATAATAATCAGGTTATTTTTGAGCAGGATTTAAATATAATAATCAGGTTATTTTGGAGCAGGATTCAAATGTAATAATCAGGTTATTTTGGAGCAGGTCTTAAATATAATAATCAGGTTATTTTGTAGCAGGATTTAAATGTAATAATCAGGTTATTTTGAAGCAGGATTAAAATATAATAATCAGGTTATTTTGGAGCAGGTCTTAAATATAATAATCAGGTTATTTTGTAGCAGGATTTAAATGTAATAATCAGGTTATTTTGAAGCAGGATTTAAATATAATAATCCGGTTATTTTGGAGCAGGATTTAAATATAATAATCAGGTTATTTTGGAGCAGGATTCAAATATAATAATCAGGTTATTTTTGAGCAGGATTTAAATATAATAATCAGGTTATTTTGGAGCAGGATTCAAATGTAATAATCAGGTTATTTTGGAGCAGGATAAAAATATAATAATCAGGTTATTTTGGAGCAGGATAAAAATATAATAATCAGGTTATTTTGGAGCAGGATTAAAATATAATAATCAGGTTGTTTTGGAGCAGGATTCAAATATAATAATCCCGTTACAGTGGAGCAGGATTCAAATATAATAATCCCGTTACAGTGGAGCAGGATTCAAATATAATAATCAGTTACTTATGATGGAAGCTTCCTTTCTTCCATTGAGCATTTGCCATATTCAAAACATTTCTAGAAAGCAACCTCCAGGTTCTAATACATTCCCATCATATACAGGAAGTTTAGAGCACTACAAAATCAAGGGCTCATTATCTTTTCTCCAGTTGCATTCTGGGAGATCAGGTGATATATTAAGAATGGAAGATAGCAGTCATTGGTTTAGCTTTAGTTTCTAGCACCCTTACTAGTTTAGTAAATATTCCCAGGTAGGGCTATAGTATATATCTATCCACAAGCCCAATGCATCTGCAGCATCTAACACCACATTCATCATTAACCCCTAGCTCCTACCACTGTCTCGGCACATCTAACACCACATTCATCATTAACCCCTAGCTCCTACCACTGTCTAGGCCTATCTAACACCACATTCATCATTAACCCCTAGCTCCTACCACAGTCTAGGCACATATCAGATCTCATCCTCAAAACCTCTAGCTCCTACCACTGTCTAGGCACATCTAACACCACATTCATCATTAACCCCCAAGCTCCTACCACTGTCTAGGCACATCTAACACCACATTCCTCATTAACCCCTAGCTCCTACCACCATCGAGGCACATTTCAGATCTCATCATCATTAACCCCTAGCTCCTACCACCGTCTAGGCACATATCAGATCTCATCCTCATTAACCCCTAGCTGCTACCACTGTCTAGGCACGTTTCAGATCTCATCCTCATTAACCCCTAGCTGCTACCACCTGTCTAGGCACATCTCAGATCTCATCCTCATTAACCCCTAGCTCCTACCACCTGTCTAGGCACATCTCAGATCTCATCCTCATTAACCCCTAGCTGCTACCACTGTCTTGGCACGTTTCAGATCTCATCCTCATTAACCCCTAGCTGCTACCACTGTCTAGGCACATCTAACACCACATTCATCATTAACCCCTAGCTCCTACCACCTGTCTAGGCACATCTCAGATCTCATCCTCATTAACCCCTAGCTCCTACCACCTGTCTAGGCACATCTCAGATCTCATCCTCATTAACCCCTAGCTCCTACCACCTGTCTAGGCACATCTCAGATCTCATCCTCATTAACCCCTAGCTCCTACCACCGTCTAGGCACATCTCAGATCTCCAAGTGCAGAGGGGCTAGGGGCTAGGGCCTATGGGTGGATTTGGGATTGATCATGATCGGTGATATTAAAGAAGCAGTTTGAGAGGAAGCAGCTGAAGCCATTCAGTGAGGCAGAGGCGTGCTTGAGAAAGTACATGAACGTGTACTGTAGCTGTACCTAATACTCATACTAGACTATGGGTATATAGTACCAATATGCATACCGCGCTATGGATACACAGTACAAATACACATAGTATACTATGGATATACAGTACTGATACACATAGTATACTATGCATATACAGTACTAATATACAGTACATAGTAGACTATGGATATACAGTACTAATATACAGTACATATTATACTATGCATATACAGTACTAATATACAGTACATAGTAGACTATGGATATACAGTACTAATATACAGTACATAGTATACTATGCATATACAGTATTAATATACAGTACATAGTATACTATGCATATACAGTACTAATATACAGTACATAGTATACTATGCATATACAGTACTAATATACAGTACATAGTAAACTATGCATATACAGTACTAATATACAGTACATAGTATACTATGGATATACAGTACGTAGACCAGGGGTTTCAAACTCATTTTTCCCTGTGGGCCATGTTCAGTACCCCCCCCCCCCAGTACTCAAAAAACTCCCATGAATCAGCTCACAGGGCAACCAGTATGTTTGACACCCCTGATGTAGACGATAGAAGTATGCTTTCTTCATAGAGGGCAGTTATGAAGAGGAGGCACCTCCAGTAGCTCAACAGTTAACATTAGTGCCTCAGGGGTTTGAGGTGGAGACGGGGGGGACGGACACTGTCAGGAGGGACTATATACTATATTAGTAGGTCTCATCTATGTCTACCTGGGGGACAGGTGTGGTTGCACGAGGGAAGGATGAATGAATGAGCTACGCCACATACCTTCCTCCTCTACAACCTCAGGCTCAGGCTCGGGTTCTGCCTCCTCCTCTACCTCCTCTTCCTCTACCTCCTCCTCTGGGGCTGCCTCGGGGGCTACCTCTACTTCTACTACCTCTTCTTGGGACACGCAGCAGAGCACGCAGCATGCAGCGGGAAACCAGGGGGAGGAAGGGTTTCGGAGAGAGGTTAGATATTTGTTTATGAACGCGTATAAGGAGGAGAGAGAGAATCTGGTTAGGGTTGTAGGATGAAATTAGATTACTTCAGTTTAAGAAGGAGGGATGAGAGAAGAGAGGAGAGGATAGTAATGTCCTGCTGGGCTGTGTGCAGCGAGCAGTAATGCTGAGAAGAACAGAAAGAGAGGAATGAGAGAAGAGAGGAAAGAGGGATGGAAAAAGAGGGTAGATGGCATTAAGAAGATGAAGTGAAATGATACGTTATGAATGACGGTTTTCTGCATACCGGAGATAACTGAGTTTGAAAACGTGTCACATGACCAAAAAAATGTGGAATTCCTTATCGCCCAATCACATTTTTCATTCTTTTTTAAGTTTTCTAAAATCACTAAAAAGTCACTAAGTTAGAACAGTCACCCTTAAGAAGTGTTTGACAAGCCGTTTGATAAATCAAACGTGATTAAGCGCAGATAAAACAAATGTAATGATGATAAATGATAAGCAAGCAGGGATTTTGTGAGATTATTATTTAGTTTTTTACAAACGCTTGATCAACAATGACAGACTTTATTATCTAGGGAATTCAGTTGATCACCGGACAAACAAAGCAATAAGTATTTCAATTCCACCTGACAAACTGGTACACATGGTTAGCAGATATTAATGCGAGTGTAGCAAAATGCTTGTGCTTCTAGTTCCGACAGTGCAGTAATATCTAACAAGTCATCTAACAATTTCACAACAACAACCTAATGTACACAAATCTAACGGGGTGAATGACATATATACATATAAATACATATACATGGAAGAGTGATGGCTGTGATGCAATAGATGGTATAAAATACAGTATGTGCATATGAGATGAGTGATGTTGTGTGAATCTGACTTCATCCAAAGCTTTCCAGTGCAGTTAAGATGTTTATGAGCTCCACATTACACATATTTAAAGGGAAGCAAAAGTGGTTGTTAATTAGTCATAAAATATCCCAGTCACACAAATAATCTATTAAAAAGACTCGCAAAGCAGGCGTTGTCAAACACATTTCAGATTAAGGGTAAGAGTCGACAAATTAGTAAGAGTGGAAACGCCATGGAAACCGAATTGTCTGTTGTTGTTGTTGTTTTTTACCTTCCTCGTCTTCAGTTTCCGCAAAAGAAATATGGTGAAACAAAAAACACATGTCATTTCTCAGGTCATAAATTGGTCCAATCCTTGCCCTGAGACATGGCTCTATAGGAGACATTTCTCAGATCATAAATTGGTCCAATCCTTGCCCTGAGACATGGCTCTATAGGAGACATTTCTCAGATCATAAATTGGTCCAATCCTTGCCCTGAGACATGGCTCTATAGGAGACATTTCTCAGATCATAAATTGGTCCAATCCTTGCCCTGAGACATGGCTCTATAGGAGTCTATAGCCTTGTCCCAGGTCAAGTCAGAATCATGCTGATCATACATACTATACAATAACCTCCATGACTGCATAAATTACACTCTATTTGTGAGTTTGACAAAAAACATTTATTCAAACCCATGCGTATATAATTTGCATTCTCTAAATAATAACACATCTTCACTTGAAGGCTCATCTAGGGTTGTATCCAGTCTAGGAGGACAGTATACCATCATCTAGGGCTGTGTCCAGTCTAGGAGGACAGTATACCATCATCTAGGGATGTGTCCTGTCTAGGAGGACAGTATGCCATCATCTAGGGCTGTGTCCAGTCTAGGAGGACAGGACAGTATACCATCATCTAGGGCTGTGTCCAGTCTAGGAGGACAGTATACCATCATCTAGGGCTGTGTCCAGTCTAGGAGGACAGTATACCATCATCTAGGGCTGTGTCCAGTCTAGGAGGACAGTATACCATCATCTAGGGCTGTGTCCAGTCTAGGAGGACAGTATACCATCATCTAGGGTTGTATCCAGTCTAGGAGGACAGTATCCCATCATCTAGGGCTGTGTCCAGTCTAGGAGGACAGGACAGTATACTATCATCTAGGGATGTATCCAGTCTAGGAGGACAGTATACCATCATCTAGGGCTGTGTCCAGTCTAGGAGGACAGTATACCATCATCTAGGGCTGGGTCCAGTCTAGGAGGACAGTATGCCATCATCTAGGGCTGTGTCCAGTCTAGGAGGACAGTATACCATCATCTAGGGCTGGGTCCAGTCTAGGAGGACAGTATACCATCATCTAGGGCTGTGTCCAGTCTAGGAGGACAGTATACCATCATCTAGGGCTGTGTCCAGTCTAGGAGGACAGTATCCCATCATCTGGGGCTGTGTCCAGTCTAGGAGGACAGTATCCCATCATCTAGGGATGTGTCCAGTCTAGGAGGACAGGACAGTATACCATCATCTAGGGCTGTGTCCAGTCTAGGAGGACAGTATACCATCATCTAGGGCTGTGTCCAGTCTAGGAGGACAGTATACCATCATCTAGGGATGTGTCCAGTCTAGGAGGACAGGACAGTATACCATCATCTAGGGCTGTGTCCAGTCTAGGAGGACAGTATACCATCATCTAGGGCTGTGTCCAGTCTAGGAGGACAGGACAGTATACCATCATCTAGGGCTGGGTCCAGTCTAGGAGGACAGTATGCCATCATCTAGGGCTGTGTCCAGTCTAGGAGGACAGGACAGTATACCATCATCTAGGGCTGTGTCCAGTCTAGGAGGACAGGACAGTATACCATCATCTAGGGCTGTGTCCAGTCTAGGAGGACAGGACAGTATACCATCATCTAGGGCTGTGTCCAGTCTAGGAGGACAGTATACCATCATCTAGGGCTGGGTCCAGTCTAGGAGGACAGGACAGTATTCCATCATCTAGGGCTGTGTCCAGTCTAGGAGGACAGTATACCATCATCTAGGGCTGTGTCCTGTCTAGGAGGACAGTATACCATCATCTAGGGCTGTGTCCAGTCTAGGAGGACAGTATACCATCATCTAGGGCTGTGTCCAGTCTAGGAGGACAGGACAGTATACCATCATCTAGGGCTGGGTCCAGTCTAGGAGGACAGGACAGTATACCATCATCTAGGGCTGGGTCCAGTCTAGGAGGACAGTATGCCATCATCTAGGGCTGTGTCCAGTCTAGGAGGACAGTATACCATCATCTAGGGCTGTGTCCAGTCTAGGAGGACAGTATACCATCATCTAGGGCTGTGTCCAGTCTAGGAGGACAGGACAGTATACCATCATCTAGGGCTGTGTCCAGTCTAGGAGGACAGTATACCATCATCTAGGGCTGTGTCCAGTCTAGGAGGACAGTATACCATCATCTAGGGCTGTGTCCAGTCTAGGAGGACAGTATGCCATCATCTAGGGCCGTGTCCAGTCTAGGAGGACAGGACAGTATACCATCATCTAGGGCTGTGTCCAGTCTAGGAGGACAGTATACCATCATCTAGGGCTGTGTCCAGTCTAGGAGGACAGTATGCCATCATCTAGGGCTGTGTCCAGTCTAGGAGGACAGGACAGTATGCCATCATCTAGGGCTGTGTCCAGTCTAGGAGGACAGTATACCATCATCTAGGGCCGTGTCCAGTCTAGGAGGACAGTATACCATCATCTAGGGCTGTGTCCAGTCTAGGAGGACAGGACAGTATGCCATCATCTAGGGCTGTGTCCAGTCTAGGAGGACAGGACAGTATACCATCATCTAGGGCTGTGTCCAGTCTAGGAGGACAGTATACCATCATCTAGGGCTGGGTCCAGTCTAGGAGGACAGTATACCATCATCTAGGGCTGTGTCCTGTCTAGGAGGACAGTATACCATCATCTAGGGCTGTGTCCAGTCTAGGAGGACAGTATACCATCATCTAGGGCTGTGTCCAGTCTAGGAGGACAGGACAGTATACCATCATCTAGGGCTGGGTCCAGTCTAGGAGGACAGTATGCCATCATCTAGGGCTGTGTCCAGTCTAGGAGGACAGTATACCATCATCTAGGGCTGGGTCCAGTCTAGGAGGACAGTATACCATCATCTAGGGCTGTGTCCAGTCTAGGAGGACAGGACAGTATACCATCATCTAGGGCTGTGTCCAGTCTAGGAGGACAGTATACCATCATCTAGGGCTGTGTCCAGTCTAGGAGGACAGTATGCCATCATCTAGGGATGTGTCCAGTCTAGGAGGACAGTATGCCATCATCTAGGGCTGTGTCCAGTCTAGGAGGACAGTATGCCATCATCTAGGGCTGTGTCCAGTCTAGGAGGACAGTATACCATCATCTAGGGCTGTGTCCAGTCTAGGAGGACACTATACCATCATCTAGGGCTGTGTCCAGTCTAGGAGGACAGTATGCCATCATCTAGGGACGTGTCCAGTCTAGGAGGACAGTATGCCATCATCTAGGGCTGTGTCCAGTCTAGGAGGACAGTATACCATCATCTAGGGCTGTGTCCAGTCTAGGAGGACAGGACAGTATACCATCATCTAGGGCTGTGTCCAGTCTAGGAGGACAGTATACCATCATCTAGGGCTGTGTCCAGTCTAGGAGGACAGTATGCCATCATCTAGGGCCGTGTCCAGTCTAGGAGGACAGGACAGTATACCATCATCTAGGGCTGTGTCCAGTCTAGGAGGACAGTATACCATCATCTAGGGCTGTGTCCAGTCTAGGAGGACAGTATGCCATCATCTAGGGCTGTGTCCAGTCTAGGAGGACAGGACAGTATGCCATCATCTAGGGCTGTGTCCAGTCTAGGAGGACAGTATACCATCATCTAGGGCCGTGTCCAGTCTAGGAGGACAGTATACCATCATCTAGGGCTGTGTCCAGTCTAGGAGGACAGGACAGTATGCCATCATCTAGGGCTGTGTCCAGTCTAGGAGGACAGGACAGTATACCATCATCTAGGGCTGTGTCCAGTCTAGGAGGACAGTATACCATCATCTAGGGCTGGGTCCAGTCTAGGAGGACAGTATACCATCATCTAGGGCTGTGTCCTGTCTAGGAGGACAGTATACCATCATCTAGGGCTGTGTCCAGTCTAGGAGGACAGTATACCATCATCTAGGGCTGTGTCCAGTCTAGGAGGACAGGACAGTATACCATCATCTAGGGCTGGGTCCAGTCTAGGAGGACAGTATGCCATCATCTAGGGCTGTGTCCAGTCTAGGAGGACAGTATACCATCATCTAGGGCTGGGTCCAGTCTAGGAGGACAGTATACCATCATCTAGGGCTGTGTCCAGTCTAGGAGGACAGGACAGTATACCATCATCTAGGGCTGTGTCCAGTCTAGGAGGACAGTATACCATCATCTAGGGCTGTGTCCAGTCTAGGAGGACAGTATGCCATCATCTAGGGATGTGTCCAGTCTAGGAGGACAGTATGCCATCATCTAGGGCTGTGTCCAGTCTAGGAGGACAGTATGCCATCATCTAGGGCTGTGTCCAGTCTAGGAGGACAGTATACCATCATCTAGGGCTGTGTCCAGTCTAGGAGGACACTATACCATCATCTAGGGCTGTGTCCAGTCTAGGAGGACAGTATGCCATCATCTAGGGACGTGTCCAGTCTAGGAGGACAGTATGCCATCATCTAGGGCTGTGTCCAGTCTAGGAGGACAGTATACCATCATCTAGGGCTGTGTCCAGTCTAGGAGGACAGGACAGTATACCATCATCTAGGGCTGTGTCCAGTCTAGGAGGACAGTATACCATCATCTAGGGCTGTGTCCAGTCTAGGAGGACAGTATACCATCATCTAGGGCTGTGTCCAGTCTAGGAGGACAGTATACCATCATCTAGGGCTGTGTCCAGTCTAGGAGGACAGTATGCCATCATCTAGGGCTGAGTCCAGTCTAGGAGGACAGTATGCAGCATATGATTTTGACATACTAGGGCTTAATGTCTAAAGGACAAAATACAATTGTCTTACCAGTCTAAGATGAAAGTATAATCATCTAGGGCTGGGTCCTGTCTAGGACCCCATTGCCATCATATAGGGCTGTGTCCAAATCTAATGATATTGTCAGTATTAACATTATCTGTCACTGAGTCCAGTCTAGGACAGACAGTATACAGATCATCAAGGGCTGTTCCAGAAAGTTAGAAGAAACATTTAATTATTATCATCTACTGCTGTCCAGTCTAAAAGAGTTCAGGCAGTATTAACCATCATTCTGGGCTGATTATCCAGTAAACACAGAGTTGAGGACAGTAGAATGGACATCATCTGGGCTGTTCCAGTCTAGAGACAGTATGCCCAGTTAGGGGTGACACAGCTCTGAGAATAGAGGATGCTGTTGTAACAGAAGGCTTCAACTCCACCTTGTTTAATTACACGTGGAGATTCATATCACTGATCCAGTTAAAGTAAGAGTCAGATTCCATCAAAGTAATGTTGTTATTTTTCCACTTACCCTCGATCTGATCACTGAAAAATAACAACAGTATACAGTTAACATCAATATGCTCAATTAACTTAGTGTTTTAAGTCCAACTGCTCTCTACAGTATACATTTAACATCAATAGGCTTATGTAACTTAGTGTTTTAAGTCCAACTGCTCATCTAGGGCTGTATACAGTTAACATCAGGCTCAGGGCTTAACTTAGTGTTTTAAGTCATAACTGTGTCCAGTCTAGGAGGACAGTATACCATCATCTAGGGCTGTTTAACTTAGTCCAACTGCTCTCTAGGAGTATACAGTTAACATCAATAGGGCTCATTTAACTTAGTGTTATAAGTCCAACTGCTCTCTACAGTATACAGTTAACATCAATAGGCTCATTTAACTAGGGTTGAAGTCCAACTGCTCTCTACAGTATACAGTTAACATCAATAGGCTCATTTAAAGTATAACATCAATCTCAGGTTTTAAGTGAGGACAACTGCTCTCTACAGTATACAGTTAACATCAATAGGCTCATTTAACTTAGTGTTATAAGTCCAACTGCTCTTACAGTATACAGTTAACATCAATAGGCTCATTTAACTTAGTGTTTAAGTCCAACTGCTCTCTACAGTATACAGTTTTGATCATTAACATTTAACTTAGTGTTTTAAGTCCAAATCTGCTCTCTACAGTAATACAGTTAACATCAATAGGCTCATTTAAAAGTTAGTGTTATTAAGTCCAACTGCTCTCTACAGTAATAGAAATCAGGCTGAATTCCTACAACAGTAACTAAAACTTTGATGTCAACACAGAGTTGAACAGACGGTTGAAATGGACACCATCTGTCTATCCAGTTTCCTCCAACTGCAATGATTTACTAACAAGATACTCAGTGGTCAGGTTGTAAATGTCTCAGTCCCACTGATAGCACCAAAACGTAACACATTTAGTTAGTTGTCAATTATTTGGTAGCTCATGAGCCTAACAAGGAAATTAAATCCTCAATCATAAAATAAATGTAATTATTTTCAAACGAAAGGAATGAAATGAATGATGAAATGGGAATACAGTTACACTTCCTCAGTGTCAGACATGGTGACAGTGTTTTAAGTCCAACTGGGAGAAAAGCAGTATAAGTTAACTTTAGTTAAATGGAGTATTTTAACTGTAGGATGTTTTAAGTCCAACTTTCATCTGAAGGAGAATACCTGTTAACATCAATAGGGGGATTTAAAACAAGGTTATAAGTCCAACTGGGTCTCTACAGGGGGATACCTGTTAATATCAATAGGCTCATTTAACTGGTGTTTTAAGTCCAACTGGGGGATACCTGGGTAATACAGTTAACATCAATAGGCTCATTTAACTTAGTGTTATAAGTCCAACTGCTCCTACAGTATACAGTTAACATCAATAGGCTCATTTAACTTAGTGTTTTAAGTCCAACTGGGAAACAGTATACAGTTAACATCAAGGGAGGCTCATTTAACTTAGTGTTTTAAGTCCAACTGGGGGATACCTGGGTAATACAAGTTAACATCAATAGGCTCATTTAACTTAGTGTTAAAGTCCAACTACCTCTAATACAAGGGAAATCGGGGATTCCTAATACAAGGGAAAAACTTTGATGTCACCACCAATAAACCTCATGTCTATCCAGTTTCACTCCAACTGCAATGATTTACTAACAAGATACTCAGTGGTCAGGTTGTAAATGTCTCAGTCCCACTGATAGCACCAAAACGTAACACATTTAGTTAGTTGTCAATTATTTGGTAGCTCATGAGCCTAACAAGGAAATTAAATCCTCAATCATAAAATAAATGTAATTAATTCAAACGAAAGGAATGAAATGAATGATGAAATGGGAATACTTACACTTCCTCAGTGTCAGACATGGTGACAGTGGATTCACACCTGGGAGAAAAGCAGGAAAGTTTCTTTAGTTAAATGGAGTATTTTATTGTAGGATGTTTTCCCCCCTTTCATCTGAAGGAGAATACCTGGGTAATACAAGGGAAAGGGGGGATACCTGAGTAATACAAGGGAAAGGGGGGATACCTGGGCAATACAAGGGAAAGGGGGGATACCTGGGTAATACAAGGGAAAGGGGGGATACCTGGGTAATACAAGGGAAAGGGGGATACCTGGGTAATACAAGGGAAAGGGGGGGGTAATACAAGGGAAAGGGGGGATACCTGGGTAATACAAGGGAAAGGGGGATACCTGGGTAATACAAGGGAAAGGGGGATACCTGGGTAATACAAGGGGGGGGATACCTGGGTAATACAAGGGAAAGGGGGGATACCTGGGTAATACAAGGGAAAGGGGGGGATACCTGGGTAATACAAGGGAAAGGGGGGATACCTGGGTAATACAAGGGAAAGGGGGGATACCTGGGTAATACAAGGGAAAGGGGGATACCTGGGTAATACAAGGGAAAGGGGGGATACCTGGGTAATACAAGGGAAAGGGGGGATACCTGGGTAATACAAGGGAAAGGGGGGGATACCTGGGTAATACAAGGGAAAGGGGGATACCTGGGTAATACAAGGGAAAGGGGGATACCTGGGTAATACAAGGGAAAGGGGGATACCTGGGTAATACAAGGGAAAGGGGGGGTATACCTGGGTAATACAAGGGAAAGGGGGATACCTGGGTAATACAAGGGAAAGGGGGATACCTGGGTAATACAAGGGAAAGGGGGATACCTGGGTAATAAAAGGGAAAGGGGGGGATACCTGGGTAATACAAGGGAAAGGGGGATACCTGGGTAATACAAGGGAAAGGGGGATACCTGGGTAATACAAGGGAAAGGGGGGATACCTGGGTAATACAAGGGAAAGGGGGGATACCTGGGTAATAAAAGGGAAAGGGGGATACCTGGGTAATACAAGGGAAAGGGGGGGGATACCTGGGTAATACAAGGAAAGGGGGGGGATACCTGGGTAATACAAGGGAAAGGGGGGGGATACCTGGGTAATACAAGGGAAAGGGGGGGGATACCTGGGTAATACAAGGGAAAGGGGGATACCTGGGTAATACAAGGGAAAGGGGGGATACCTGGGTAATACAAGGGAAAGGGGGATACCTGGGTAATACAAGGGAAAGGGGGGATACCTGGGTAATACAAGGGAAAGGGGGAAAGGGGGGGATACCTGGGTAATACAAGGGAAAGGGGGGGATACCTGGATACCTGGGCAATACAAGGAAAGGGGGATACCTGGGTAATACAAGGGAAAGGGGGGATACCTGGGTAATACAAGGGGGGGGATACCTGGGTAATACAAGGGAAAGGGGGGATACCTGGGTAATACAAGGGAAAGGGGGATACCTGGGTAATACAAGGGAAAGGGGGATACCTGGGTAATACAAGGGAAAGGGGGATACCTGGGTAATACAAGGGAAAGGGGGATACCTGGGTAATACAAGGAAAGGGGGGATACCTGGGCAATACAAGGGAAAGGGGGGATACCTGGGTAATACAAGGGAAAGGGGGATACCTGGGTAATACAAGGGAAAGGGGGATACTGGGTAATACAAAGGGAAAGGGGGGGGGATACCTGGGCAATACATACCCTGGGTAATACAAGGAAAGGGGGGATACCTGGGCAATACAAGGGAAAGGGGGATACCTGGGTAATACAAGGGAAAGGGGGGATACCTGGGTAATACAAGGAAAGGGGGGGGGAAAGGGGGATACCTGGGTAATACAAGGAAAGGGGGATACCTGGGTAATACAAGGGAAAGGGGGATACTGGGGCAATACAAGGGAAAGGGGGGATACCTGGGAAAGGGGGGATACCTGGGTAATAAAGGGGGGAAGGAAAGGGGGATACCTGGGCAATACAAGGAAAGGGGGGGATACCTGGGTAATAAAAGGAAAGGGGGATACCTGGGTAATACAAGGAAAGGGGGATAAATACAAGGAAAGGGGGAAACTGGGTAATACAACGAAAGGGGGATACCTGGGTAATACAAGGAAAGGGGGATACCTGGGTAATACAAGGAAAGGGGGATACCTAGTCAGTTGTAAAGGGGGATACCTGGTCAGTTGGAAAGGGGGATACCTGGTCAGTTGTCTTCCTCATTTAACCCAACCCCTCTGAATCAGAGAGGGGTGGGGAAGGGGGATACCTAGTCAGTTGTCCAACTGAATGCATTCAATTGAAATGTGTCTTCCTCATTTAACTCCTCTGAATCAGAGAGGGGCGGGGAAGGGGGGATACCTAGTCAGTTGTCCAACTGAATGTATTCAACTGAAATGTGTCTTCCTCATTTAACCCCTCTGAATCAGAGAGGGGTGGGGAAGGGGGGGGGGTACCTAGTCAGTTGTCTTCCTCATTTAACCCAACCCCTCTGAATCAGAGAGGGGCGGGGAAGGGGGGGCTGCCTTAACCGACACACTGCTGAGGTAAGTTGTATCCTCTTCATTCACATCCTTCCAACAACTTTTGACATCATTTGTAGGTTAAAACTTCCCTAAGGTGCACTGAAAGGACAACTTAGTGTCGTGTCGTACACACAACTAGCTAACACTTCTCCTCATCCTCATTCATGTCTTTGAAGCCCTCGGCTGTACAGGACGTGGAAGAACTCTCATTTCTAATCCTTCGGATATATATAAAGTGTCCTAAGAGGGTTCTTTCACACCTAGTGGTCCAAGACAGCTGCAGATGTCCTTCAGGCTTAGTCCTTTAGGATCTTATTACCCAGACTCAGCTGAGACCTTCTCTGTCCACATAGCTCCCAAATCCTCCCTCTCCTCTTCTCCATATCTGGGCATCGTGGTCATTCATCACAACAAAGACGAAATAAGTGATGATGGTAAAGGAAAAGTCTGAGGATCCTTCCTGATTGGTTGGGTTCCACAAGACCATTTGGTTGACCCTTTGTGGTTAGTTTGGTTAACTTGTGATATTAAAGACTGGCCGACGATGACGACGAGCCTCCACCAGACTAACACTAAAACTATATAAAAACATTTGGTTGAAAATCTATCCTATTTTTTATGTGTGTGTGTGTGTGTATGTGTGTGTGTGTGTGTGTGTGTGCCCATTTGCAGATTTCCTTGGGTTTGCTCCCCACGGACCTCCCGGTCGAGCCCGGCTGCGACAGAGCCTGGGCCCGAACCCAGAGTCTCTGGTGGCTCAGCCTTACACCACTACGCCACCCTGGAGGCCCCAAGGGATGTAACCTTTGACCCATAACCCTCAGTCCAGAACACTCAGAGCAGCTGTATCTCCATAGCTGTTTGAACCTGATAGAAAACACTGTACTGCTCTATAGCAATGGTAACCTGTCTAAATGGACTATAGCACTCACATCTAGAAGGCTTTTTGCATGGCTCACGTCAACATCATCATCATCATCCCAGACACCCTTGGATCCACTCCAATTCGCATACCTCCCCCCCAAACAGATCCACAGACGACTCGATCTCTATTGCCCTCCACACTGCCTTCTTCCATCTGAACAAGAGGAACACATATGTGAGAATGCTGTTCATTGACTGCAGATTAACGTTCAACACTGTCGTGTCCTCCAAGCTCATCACACTAAAACAAGGACCCACTTCTTGACACCCCCCCCACTAAGCGTTATGGTCCCCACACACCAACACAGTCATTAAGAGGACACGACAACGCCTCTTCCCCCCTCAGGAGGCTGAAATGATTTGTCATGGACCCTCAGGTCCTCAAAAGGTTCCACAGCTGCACCATTGAGAGCATGCTGACTAGCTGCATCACCGCCTGGTGCAGCAACTGCTTGGCATCCGACCGTAAGGCGCTACAGACAGAGGTACGTTCGGCCCAGTACATCGCTGGGGTCGAGCACCCTGCCATCCAGGACCTCTATACCAGACGTCAGAGAATGGCCCGTCAGAGAATGGCCCTATACCAGAGAATGGCCCTATACCAGAGAATGGCCCGTCAGAGAATGGCCCTATACCAGAGAATGGCCCTATACCAGAGAATGGCCCGTCAGAGAGTGGCCCTATACCAGAGAATGGCCCTATACCAGAGAATGGCCCATCAGAGAATGGCCCTATACCAGAGAATGGCCCGTCAGAGAATGGCCCTATACCAGAGAATGGCCCTATACCAGAGAATGGCCCGTCAGAGAATGGCCCTATACCAGAGAATGACCCGTCAGAGAATGGCCCTATACCAGAGAATGACCCTATACCAGAGAATGGCCCTATACCAGAGAATGGCCCGTCAGAGAATGGCCCTATACCAGAGAATGGCCCGTCAGAGAATGGCCCTATACCAGAGAATGGCCCATCAGAGAATGGCCCTATACCAGAGAATGGCCCATCAGAGAATGGCCCTATACCAGAGAATGGCCCTATAGCAGAGAATGGCCCGTCAGAGAATGGCCCTATACCAGAAAATGGCCCGTCAGAGAATGGCCCTATACCAGAGAATGGCCCGTCAGAGAATGGCCCTATACCAGAGAATGGCCCTATACCAGAGAATGGCCCGTCAGAGAATGGCCCTATACCAGAGAATGGCCCTATACCAGAGAATGGCCCTATACCAGAGAATGGCCCGTCAGAGAATGGCCCTAAAAATTGTCAAAGACTCCGGCCACCCAGGTCATAGACTGTTCTCTCTGCCATAAGACTGCTACCTAGTTAGTTAAATAGTTAACCAAATAGCTACCTGGACTGTCTGCATTGACCCTTTTTGCACTAACTATTTTGACTAATCAAATACGCCACTGTTATTGTTTATTATCTATCCTGTTGCCTAGTTACTTTACCCCTACCTATACAGTATGCACACATCTACCTCCATTACCTCTTACCCCTGCACATTGACTTGGTACTGTTACCCAGTGTATATAGCCAAGTTATCGTTACTCAGTTAGTATTTATTCTTTGTGTTATTATTTTTATATTTTTCTCTCTCTGTGTTGTTGGGAAGGGCCCGTCAGTAAGCATTTCACTGTTAGTCTACACCTGTTTATAAACCAAGTGACAAAAACATTTTCGATTTGATTGAGCATCCAGGGATTGTCCACCAAAGTTTTCAATGACAAAAACACATAAAAACACCTTGAAAACAAGTATTGTATTGACCTCTGTATCTGTATCTAGAAAGCATTGACTCAATCTATTTTCTCTTTCGGTCAATTTAAACCATTTAAAGTTGTCTAATGAAAATTGTTGTCTTAAAAATGATATGCTACCAAACTCCAAACAGAAGAAACTGAACTATTTCAGTGTTTCAGACTGTTTACAGTGCTGCATGTAAACTTAGAGAGTAAACTTAGAGATGTTTCAAATGTTTTGCAATTGTGAGACGTGTCCCACAATCCAACATCTGGGCTCAGATGCCCCCAGCAGTCTGGCTGGAGCAGCTTAGATTACAACCAGCAGTTAGTACCAGTTCCATACGTTAGTAGGATATAGATTCTCCTATGGTAAATGTACTGTGACAGTTGGAGAGACCACTTCCTCTTCCTAGACTCCAGTTCTATACGTTAGTAGCCTATAGATTCTCCTATGGTAAATGTACTGTGACAGTAGGAGAGACCACTTCCTCTTCCTAGACCCCAGTTCTATACGTTAGTAGGCTACAGTGGGAGAGACCACTTCCTCTTCCTAGACTCCAGTTCTATACGTTAGTAGGCTACAGTGGGAGAGACCACCTCCTCTTCCTAGACCCCAGTTCTATACGTTAGTAGGCTACAGTGGGAGAGACCACTTCCTCTTCCTAGACTCCAGTTCTATACGTTAGTAGGCTACAGTAGGAGAGACCACTTCCTCTTCCTAGACCCCAGTTCTATACGTTAGTACAGTGGGAGAGACCACTAGTAGGAGAGACCACTTCCTCTTCCTAGACCCCAGTTCCCAGTTCAGTATACCCCAGTTAGTAGGCTACAGTGGGAGAGACCACTTCCTCTTCCTAGACTCCAGTTCTAGACTCCAGTTCTATACGTTAGTAGGCTACAGTGGGAGAGACCACTTCCTCTTCCTAGACTCCAGTTCTATACGTTAGTAGGCTACAGTGGGAGAGACCACTTCCTCTTCCTAGACTCCAGTTCTATACGTTAGTAGGCTACAGTGGGAGAGACCACTTCCTCTTCCTAGACTCCAGTTCTATACGTTAGTAGGCTACAGTGGGAGAGACCACTTCCTCTTCCTAGACTCCAGTTCTATACGTTAGTAGGCTACAGTGGGAGAGACCACTTCCTCTTCCTAGACTCCAGTTCTATACGTTAGTAGGCTACAGTGGGAGAGACCACTTCTTCTTCCTGGACTCGTAAATCACTGTCTCTTTATCCACCTCTGTCTGTCTCTCTGTATCAGTGGCACGTACCTGCCCAGGAACACGAACAAACCCTCTATAATAAACACAGGAATCATTCACTCTTAAACGGTTAAATGTTGTGTTTCTCCTTCCCTTGGTCTTTCTGTCTATCTTTCTTTCTTACCTCAGAGAAGTTGAAAGAAGTGACACTCCTTGGCGATGGATGGTGAGACTGGCTGTAACTCTTCTCATCAAATACGTCCTTGTGTTATAGTGATATTTGATCTTGTCAAGCTGCTCATTGGCTGGGGTCTGACAGTGTGAGGTAGGGAAGTCGGGGGGGGCCTGCGGCATCTTAACACCCTCAATAAGGAGATGGACGAAGGTGGGGAGTTGAGGGGGGGGTAAGGAGGGATAAGAGAAGGAGTGGGGTTCTGGTTGTGGAAAGAAGCAGCTGAGATGCTATATTTACATCTATATTTGTCGTGAGCAGCAGCAGAACTGATAGTGTGAGTAATGGGGATCCCAGTGGGCATAACCTGCTGGAGTTTGGAGGGTTATACATCAGTGGCTTGGAACGCGGACAATGTCCCCCTGTGTGTTCTACCAGCAGGAATACGCAGTCAGTCAGTCAGTCAGTCAGTCAGTCAGTCAGTCTGTCTGTCAGTCTGTCTCATTCAGTCAGTCAGTCATTACTGAGTCCAGTCATGGGATGGCATGGGATGGCAGAGGAGAGGATGGTGTACTATACAGACTACGAACCAGTCAGTTATTATGTTACATCTTCTAGTATTTTGATCCAGGTATTAAATATACTGTACCTGTAGTGTTCTGTGTACCTCATGTCTTCCAGACGTTATAATATCAGGTATTGTATGTTTTGGGAGGCATTGTGATGAAATGTTGGGTGCTTTGACAACTTTATTAATTTCTGTGTAACTTATCTTCCGACATCTTTTGTATATTTATATTTATATTATATGTCTACATGCATGGTTAAAAAAAATGGTGTATATATTTTCTTATTAATTTGTACCTGTATGTTGGTAACCCGATTTGCATATGTATACATATTCATGTTACATAATTTACATATTTATGTTCGTGTGATGTGTTTTCATATTCATTTGTATTTGTTTACCTGTTTACATGACAGGGCACCTGCATAGTACTCAACCATGCTGCTGCACCCTTTCACTAAGTTGATCACAGCCTCAGAGAGAAGAGGACACACCCACTGACATGCCGGCCTATCATATGGATCTCCCTCCTTCCTCTCTACACAACACCACGCCCACCGACATGCCGGCCTATCATATGGTTCTCCCTCCTTCCTCTCTACTCAACACCACACCCACCGACATGCCGGCCTATCATATGGATCTCCCTCCTTCCTCTCTACTCAACACCACACCCACCGACATGCCAGCCTATCATATGGTTCTCCCTCCTTCCTCTCTACTCAACACCACACCCACCGACATGCCGGCCTATCATATGGACTCCCTCCTTTCTCTCTACACAACACCATGCCCACCGACATGCCGGCCTATCATATGGTTCTCCCTCCTTCCTCTCTACTCAACACCACACCCACCGACATGCCGGCCTATCATATGGATCTCCCTCCTTCCTCTCTACACAACACCATGCCCACCGACATGCCGGCCTATCATATGGACTCCCTCCTTTCTCTCTACACAACACCACGCCCACCGACATGCCGGCCTATCATATGGTTCTCCCTCCTTCCTCACACAACACCACGCATCTACCGACATGCCGGCCGGCCTATCATATGGATCTCCCTCCTTCCTCTCTACACAACACCACGCCCACCGACATGCCGGCCTATCATATGGACTCACTCCTTCCTCTCTACACAACACCACACTCTAGGGGTTGTTGTGTAGGAGCAGCAGAACAGGAACAGGAACAGGAGCAGGAACAGGAACAGGAACAAGAATAGGAACAAGATTAGGAACAGGAGCAGGAACAGGAACAGGAACAGGAGCAGGAGCAGGAACAAGAACAGGAGCAGGAGCAGGAACAAGAACAGGAGCAGGAGCAGCAGAACTGGAACAAGAACAGGAACAGGAGCAGGAAAAGGAACAGGAGCAGGAGCAGGAGCAGGAACAAGATTAGGAACAGGAGCAGGAACAGGAACAGGAGCAGGAGCAGGAGCAGGAACAAGAACAGGAACAGGAGCAGCAGAACTGGAGCAGGAAAAGGAACAGGAGCAGGAACAGGAGCAGGAACAGGAGCAGGAACAAGATTAGGAACAGGAGCAGGAGCAGGAACAGGAGCAGGAGCAGGAACAGGAGCAGGAGCAGGAACAGGAACAGGAACAGGAGCAGGAACAGGAACAGGAGCAGGAGCAGGAGCAGGAACAGGAGCAGGAGCAGGAGCAGGAACAGGAACAGGAGCAGGAACAGGAACAGGAACAGGAGCAGGAGCAGGAACAGGAGCAGGAACAAGAATAGGAACAAGATTAGGAACAGGAGCAGGAACAGGAACAGGAGCAGGAGCAGGAACAAGAACAGGAACAGGAGCAGCAGAACTGGAACATGAACAGGAACAGGAGCAGGAAAAGGAACAGGAGCAGGAGCAGGAACAAGATTAGGAACAGGAGCAGGAACAGGAGCAGGAACAGGAACAGGAGCAGGAACAAGAACAGGAACAGGAGCAGCAGAACTGGAGCAGGAAAAGGAACAGGAGCAGGAACAGGAGCAGGAACAAGATTAGGAACAGGAGCAGGAGCAGGAACAGGAGCAGGAACAGGAACAAGAACAGGAACAGGAACAGGAACAGGAGCAGGAACAGGAACAGGAGCAGGAGCAGGAGCTGGAGCAGGGAGCAAGAGCAGGAACAGGAACAGGAACAGGAGCAGGAGCAGGAACAGGAACAGGAACAGGAGCAGGAACAGTCCAGATCAGGTCATACTCAGAGTAGATCAACAGGTTCTTTCTGCAGGGCGTGGCCTGGTAATATATCTCAGGTGGTTTGGAATCCCCTCCCTGTATAGACAGCTCTGTGGTGGTGGAAACTCCCTGTCTTCCTGGGTACAGACAGCTCTGTGGTTGTGGAAACTCCCTGCCTTCCTGGGTACAGACAGCTCTGTGGTTGTGGAAACTCCCTGTCTTCCTGGGTACAGACAGCTCTGTGGTTGTGGAAACTCCCTGCCTTCCTGGGTACAGACAGCTCTGTGGTGGTGGAAACTCCCTGTGGTGGTGGAAACTCCCTGTCTTCCTGGGTACAGACAGCTCTGTGGTTGTGGAAACTCCCTGCCTTCCTGGGTACAGACAGCTCTGTGGTTGTGGAAACTCCCTGCCTTCCTGGGTACAGACAGCTCTGTGGTTGTGGAAACTCCCTGCCTTCCTGGGTACAGACAGCTCTGTGGTTGTGGAAACTCCCTGCCTTCCTGGGTACAGGTAGCTCTGTGGTTGTGGAAACTCCCTGCCTTCCAGGGTACAGACAGCTCTGTGGTTGTGGAAACTCCCTGCCTTCCTGGGTTCCTACAGCTCTGTGGTTGTGGAAACTCCCTGTCTTCCTGGGTACAGACAGCTCTGTGGTTGTGGAAACTCCCTGCCTTCCTGGGTACAGGTAGCTCTGTAGCTGTCATGGTCCTGCCTCGGTACAGGTAGCTCTGTAGCTGTCATGGTCCTGCCTCGGTACAGGTAGCTCTGTAGCTGTCATGGTCCTGCCTCGGTACAGGTAGCTCTGTAGCTGTCATGGTCCTGCCTCGGTACAGGTAGCTCTGTAGCTGTCATGGTCCTGCCTCGGTACAGGTCGCTCTGTAGCTGTCATGGTCCTGCCTCGGTACAAGTAGCTCTGTAGCTGACATGGTCCTGCCTCGGTACAGGTAGCTCTGTAGCTGTCATGGTCCTGCCTCGGTACAGTTTAGCTCTGTAGCTGTCATGGTCCTGCCTCGGTACAGTTTAGCTCTGTAGCTGTCATGGTCCTGCCACGGTACAGGTAGCTCTGTAGCTGTCATGGTCCTGCCTCGGTAGCTCTGTAGCTGTCATGGTCCTGCCACGGTACAGGTAGCTCTGTAGCTGTCATGGTCCTGCCTCGGTACAGGTAGCTCTGTAGCTGTCATGGTCCTGCCTCGGTACAGGTAGCTCTGTAGCTGTCATGGTCCTGCCTCGGTACAGGTAGCTCTGTAGCTGTCATGGTCCTGCCTCGGTACAGGTAGCTCTGTAGCTGTCATGGTCCTGCCTCGGTACAGGTAGCTCTGTAGCTGTCATGGTCCTGCCTCGGTACAGGTAGATCTGTAGCTGTCATGGTCCTGCCTCGGTACAGGTAGCTCTGTAGCTGTCATGGTCCTGCCTCGGTACAGGTAGCTCTGTAGCTGTCATGGTCCTGCCTCGGTACAGGTCGCTCTGTAGCTGTCATGGTCCTGCCTCGGTACAGGTAGCTCTGTAGCTGTCATGGTCCTGCCTCGGTACAGGTAGCTCTGTATGTCATGGTCCTGCCTCGGTACAGGTAGCTCTGTAGCTGTCATGGTCCTGCCTCGGTACAGGTAGCTCTGTAGCTGTCATGGTCCTGCCTCGGTAGCAGGTCCTGCCTCTGTAGCTCTGTAGCTGTCATGGTCCTGCCTCGGTACAGGTAGCTCTGTAGCTGTCATGGTCCTGCCTCGGTACAGGTAGCTCTGTAGCTGACATGGTCCTGCCTCGGTACAGGTAGCTCTGTAGCTGTCATGGTCCTGCCTCGGTACAGGTAGCTCTGTAGCTGACATGGTCCTGCCTCGGTACAGGTTGCTCTGTAGCTGACATGGTCCTGCCTCGGTACAGGTAGCTCTGTAGCTGACATGGTCCTGCCTCGGTACAGGTAGCTCTGTAGCTGACATGGTCCTGCCTCGGTTCAGGTAGCTCTGTAGCTGTCATGGTCCTGCCTCGGTACAGGTAGCTCTGTAGCTGTCATGGTCCTGCCTCGGTACAGGTAGCTCTGTAGCTGACATGGTCCTGCCTCGGTACAGGTAGCTCTGTAGCTGCTCATGGTCCTGCCTCGGTACAGGTAGCTCTGTAGCTGTCATGGTCCTGCCTCGGTAGCTCTGTAGCTGTCATGGTCCTGCCTCGGTTCAGGTAGCTCTGTAGCTGTCATGGTCCTGGCTCGGTACAGTGTAGCTCTGTAGCTGTCATGGTCCTGCCTCGGTACAGGTAGCTCTGTAGCTGTCATGGTCCTGCCTCGGTACAGGTAGCTCTGTAGCTGTCATGGTCCTGCCTCGGTACAGGTAGCTCTGTAGCTGTCATGGTCCTGCCTCGGTACAGGTAGCTCTGTAGCTGTCATGGTCCTGCCTCGGTACAGGTAGCTCTGTAGCTGTCATGGTCCTGCCTCGGTACAGTTTAGCTCTGTAGCTGTCATGGTCCTGCCTCGGTACAGGTAACTCTGTAGCTGACATGGTCCTGCCTCGGTGCTGCGCTGGCTGCAGTTCTGCTGTCACAGTGGAACAGGTACTGGGTGCATCAGGGTTTTATTTTTGGAGTGGTTGCCGACGGGAGATCGTTGCCCCACTATGGTAGACAGGGTTCAGCTCACTCAGTCCAAGATGACCCTGCCTCTGTGAGGTTACACTCCAGTCTGGGATTATAGCAGCCAAGGCCAGCCAGAGAGTTTACCCCTAACTAGGAATCCCTAAGGTAAACACAATGTAATTCAGTGTCTGTCCGTGTGATTGGCTAGATCATGTTGCTGTCCTGTTATGTGTTGATTTGCATGGAAGGGGAATAGGCCAACTACATCTGTTGGGGATTTGCTCCCCGGAAATGCATTTGAACCTCTCAAAAAGCCATGAATGTGATCAGTTAAACAAAAAAAAGTTTGCATTTGTAGACCTGCACTTAAACATGTTGCACGTTTTGCATCAGTAATGAACAGATGAATGATATCTGCGTAGCAACACAATCTCTGTTATATCACTGGACTTGAAAAATGTACTTCTGAAGAAATAAAGACAGATTCTAATGAGCGTTGTGATATTTGGAGATGTTTTCTGTGTACAGTGACAGTATGTGCCTGTAAAAGTGAATTATTCTTTGTTTGACAGTGTAACAAGCCAAACATAGCAAACTGCTACATTAATAAACTTGCGTCAAATTTGACTAAACTTAATTGTGTCAACAACAAAAAAACATGTGATTGTGGACAAAGCCATGCCAACGTAGCACAGCTTTGTTAACGGATCGTCATTTGGCATCGTTTATGTCTGTTTTTACTTGTGGTTGATTCATTTTCACTGTTCTAAAGTAAAGGAGCTGAACTTGAGGTCAGAGGACAGTGCCGAGTTAATCTTACACTTTCCTCTTTGGAGCCGGTGGGTCGGAGGCCTCCCAGTCTAACCCCCAGGCTTTAAAAAGGGTGACCTCTTCTCATGTGTCGAGCACTGGGTTTAAGGTCTGGGGCTGTAGGAGCTGTAGGGGCTGTAGGGGGTGTTGGAGCTGTAGGGGGTGAGGGAGCTGTAGGAGCTGTAGGGGTGTGGGGGTGTAGGGGGTGTAGGGGGTGTAGGGGTGTAGGGGCTGTAGGGGTGTAGGGGGTGTAGGAGCTGTAGGGGCTGTAGGGGGTGTAGGGGAGCTGTAGGGGAGCTGTTGGGGCTGTAGGGCTGTAGGGGCGGGGGCTGTAGGGGCTGTTGGGGCTGTAGGGGCTGTAGGAGCAGTAGGGGGTGTAGGAGCAGTAGGGGGTGTAGGAGCAGTAGGGGTGTAGGGGCTGTAGGGGCTGTAGGGGCTGTAGGGGCTGTAAGAGCAGTAGGGGCTGTAGGGGCTGTAGGGGCTGTAGGGGCTGTAGGGGCTGTAGGGGCTGTAGGGGCTGTAGGGGCTGTAGGGGCTGTAGGGGCTGTAGGGGCTGTAGGGGCTGTAGGGGCTGTAGGGGCTGTAGGGGCTGTAGGGGCTGTAGGGGCTGTAGGGGCTGTAGGGGCTGTAGGGGCTGTAGGGGCTGTAGGGGCTGTAGGGGCTGTAGGGGCTGTAGGGGCTGTAGGGGCTGTAGGGGCTGTAGGGGCTGTAGGGGCTGTAGGGGCTGTAGGGGCTGTAGGGGCTGTAGGGGCTGTAGGGGCTGTAGGGGCTGTAGGGGCTGTAGGGGGTTGTTACGAATCCCTTTTGGCCCGACAGTCTAGGGGAGACTCGTAACATAACTCATGCAAATTATTATTGTGACAAAGGAAAAGTGTAAATAAGTTGTGAGCAAAGGAAATAAACGAAATACGACAACTGAAATCTACCGTCAAACTCTAGGTTTATTTATAAACACACGGTAATGGGGGGAGCAGGAAAAGGGGCTGAGCTGGACCCAAGGAAAGAAACAATAAGTATTCAAAAACACCCCTAAGCTAGACTAGCCTACTTTAACAACAGCTAACTAAACTAACCAAAAATACAGTGGGTGGTCCGCCCAGTTCTAACTAGTGTATTTAACAAAGTTCACCTACGGGTAGTGTATGCCCATGGGCGACTTGTCTTGGTTTCCCCTTTTCCACCAGCAATCAAACACAAACACCATAACCAAAAACAATACTCACAGGTGATGACAAAGTGCTATGAGGTGCTTAAACAAAAGAGAGGTTACGACACAAAGCGAGAGTGAAACACAGAGACCTACAGACATGGCATTTACAGAGAGATTGAGCTGCGCTGAGCTGGGCTCTAGAACAAACAAATGGGGTTTTTAAACCATGGGGAAGGAACTGTGATAGGTCAGGAAATTGGAGGAGGTGTGTCTTCTGATTGATGATTGGTTGTTGACTGATTGGGGAGTGATGATTTTCACCTGTGAGGGGAGAAGGAGAGAAAAGAAACACACACACAGGATACACACACACACAGGATAACTGTATCCGTACTGGCCGACTAGGACTAAAGGTAGGAAACTCAGTGGCTCTACTCTCAGTTTGAGCCGAAAACACACTCTTGTGCGTCAACACAAACTCGTCTGCCAACACAGACGCTTCTGCCAGGGAGGATACTTTCTGTTCGTTTAGGTAAACTACAGTGCGTTCGGGTAAGCAATTTTTAAACTCTTCCAACAAGATTAACTCCCGGAGAGAGTTGAAATCAGTCACCTTACTAGCAGCATGCCATTTATCAAACAGATTTCCCTTGTCTCTAGCAAATTCCACATAAGTCTTACTAGAAGACTTTCTATGAGACCTAAATCTCTGTCGGTATGCCTCAGGCACAAGCTCATAGGCACGAAGAACAGTAGCTTTGACCACTTCATAATTCAAACTGTCCTCCAGAGGTAGCGCTGACAAAACCTCTTGGGCTTTAGGGGGTGAAGTAATAGGCACCAAACCTCTTCAGGCCATTTCAATGCTACGGCTATACGCTCAAATACACAAAAATAGGAGTCAACCTCTGACTCTCTGAACAAAGGTACTAAGGCAATCTGCCTACTAATGTCAAACGTGTTTGAGGACACAGCAGGTGAGGACGGCTCACAAACAGGCACAGTAGGACCGGAGGCTAGCCTCGCTGTCTCTGCCTCAAGTTCCATCTGGCGCATTTGGAACTCCAACTGCCTTTGTTCTCTGTCTGCCTCAATTTTACACATCTCCAAATGCCGTTGTTCTCGTTCTTTTTCTGCCTCTATTTTACACATCTCCAACTGGAGAGTCTCTCGCCTAATTTGGGCTCTCTTCCACCTCCAGTTGGAACTGTGCTAAACAGACATCCCTCCTGGCATCACCATTTGACAGTGGGGAGAGTGGATCAAAATGGGACAATGTGGCTGGTGTTTTAGCCTCTCCCTCATTATCAGATACCAATGGTCTTACAGGAGCAGCAACATCCGCTACAGGGGTAGTAGGCTCAGGCAGCGGTAACACAAGCACCTGCTCTTCCAACAATACATTTAATACTATCCGTTTCACCTCCGCCTTAACTAAACTCTGCGGAATCGATACTGAATAATGGTCAGCCAAGGTCATTAAATCAACTCTACGACATTTGTCAAAAACCTCCCACGAAGGGTTATCCAAAAAAGATTTCAAATCAAAAGTAGTCATTTTTACACTACTTCACAAGTGCCAAAGGAAATAGCAAACACTAATGCTACTTCAGCTATGACGCTCAACACTGAACTATACCACTACAACAATCTACATGAGCGGCATGGGTGTCAGTTATGACATATCCCGGACGAGACTCCACTTATGTTACGAATCCCTTTTGGCCCGACAGTCTAGGGGGGATGGTAATGAGACTCGTAACATAACTCATGCAAATTATTATTGTGACAAAGGAAAAGTGTGAACGAAATAAGCACGACAACTGAAATCTAAAACTCTAGGTTTATTTATAAACAGGTTTAATAAACACAGCGGTAATGGCTGGGGGCTGTAAAAGGGGCTGAGCTGGACCCAAGGAAAGAAACAATAAGTATTCAAAGCTAGACTAGCCTACTTTAACAACAGCTAACTAAACTAACCAAAAATACAGTGGGTGGTCCGCCCAGTTCTAACTAGTGTATTTAACAAAGTTCACCTACGGGTAGTGTATGCCCATGGGCGACTTGTCTTGGTTTCCCCCTTTTCCACCAGCAATCAAACACAAACACCATAACCAAAAACAATACTCACAGGTGATGACAAAGTGCTATGAGGTGCTTAAACAAAAGAGAGGTTACGACACAAAGCGAGAGTGAACCACAGAGACCTACAGACATGGCATTTACAGAGAGATTGAGCTGCGCTGAGCTGGGCTCTAGAACAAACAAATGGGGTTTTTAAACCATGGGGAAGGAACTGTGATAGGTCAGGAAATTGGAGGAGGTGTGTCTTCTGATTGATGATTGGTTGTTGACTGATTGGGGAGTGATGATTTTCACCTGTGAGGGGAGAAGGAGAGAAAAGAAACACACACACAGGATACACACACACACACAGGATAACTGTATCCGTAACAGGGGTGTAGGGGCTGTAGGGGCTGTAGGGGCTGTAAGGGCTGTAGGGGCTGTAGGAGCTGTAGGGGCTGTAGGGGGTGTAGGGGCTGTAGGGGCTGTAGGGGCTGTAGGGGCTGTAGGAGCTGTAGGGGCTGTAGGGGCTGTAGGGGCTGTAGGGGCTGTAGGGGCTGTAGGAGCTGTAGGGGCTGTAGGGGCTGTAGGGGCTGTAGGAGCTGTAGGAGCTGTAGGGGCTGTAGGGGCTGTTGGAGCTGTAGGGGCTGTAGGGGCTGTAGGGGCTGTAGGGGGTGTAGAGGGTGTATGGGGGTGTAGGGGCTGTAGGGGCTGTAGGGGTGTAGAGGGTGTAGGGGTGTAGGGGCTGTAGGGGCTGTAGGGGCTGTAGGGGCTGTAGGAGCTGTAGGGGCTGTAGGGGCTGTAGGAGCTGTAGGGGCTGTAGGGGCTGTAGGGGGTGTAGAGGGTGTAGGGGGTGTAGGGGGTGTAGGGGCTGTAGGAGCTGTAGGGGCTGTAGTGGCTGTAGGGGCTGTAGGAGCTGTAGGGGCTGTAGGAGCTGTAGGGGCTGTAGGGGCTGTAGGGGGTGTAGAGGGTGTAGAGGGTGTAGGGGGTGTAGGGGCTGTAGGAGCTGTAGGGGCTGTAGTGGCTGTAGGGGCTGTAGGGGCTGTAGGGGCTGTAGGAGATGTAGGGGGTGTCGGAGCTGTAGTAGTTCAAAGGGATACATTTGGTAGAAACGGTCCAATTGACATTCTGAGAACATTAACACCATTTTCCAGTTAAACATTTTCCAGAGAACCTTTGTTGAACCAATTTGTGTGTTTTGTTATTTTAAACCTAATATAAAATCAGGAAAATCATCTCCACAGATTAGAAGGTATTCCACCCCAAAGTATGAAAACCGGTAGGGTCTGTGGTCCGGTTTGGTAGATCATGTTGTCATGGGGAGAATCACAATTCTACACTCCTCACGTCCTCTCTCCTCACCTCCTCTCTCCTCACCCCCCTCTCTCCTCACCTCTTTCTCAAAAACCCATTGGAGAAGGTTGGAGGGGAGGAATCCAATGGATTTTGAGAACTAGACGAGGAGAGAGGACGTGAGGAGTAGACAATTGAGATCTTCCCATGCGGTGGCCTGGCTGTGGCCTACAGAAGCTGTGACCTACAGAAGCTGTGACCTACAGAAGCTGTGAGCTACAGAAGCTGTGACCTACAGAAGCTGTGACCTACAGAAGCTGTGGCCTACAGAAGCTGTGACCTACAGAAGCTGTGACCTACAGAAGCTGTGACCTACAGAAGCTGTGGCCTACAGAAGCTGTGACCTACAGAAGCTGTGACCTACAGAAGCTGTGACCTACAGAAGCTGTGGCCTACAGAAGCTGTGACCTACAGAAGCTGTGACCTACAGAAGCTGTGACCTACAGAAGCTGTGACCTACAGAAGCTGTGGCCTACAGAAGCTGTGACCTACAGAAGCTGTGGCCTACAGAAGCTGTGACCTACAGAAGCTGTGGCCTACAGAAGCTGTCACCTACAGAAGCTGTAACCTACAGAAGCTGTGGCCTACAGAAGCTGTGACCTACAGAAGCTGTGACCTACAGAAGCTGAAGCTGTGGCCTACAGAAGCTGTGGCCTACAGAAGCTGTGACCTACAGAAGCTGTGACCTACAGAAGCTGTGACCTACAGAAGCTACAGAAGCTGTGACCTACAGAAGCTGTGACCTACAGAAACTGTGACCTACAGAAGCTGTGACCTACAGAAGCTGTGGCCTACAGAAGCTGTGACCTACAGAAGCTGTGACCTACAGAAGCTGTGGCCTACAGAAGCTGTGACCTACAGAAGCTGTGACCTACAGAAGCTGTGGCCTACAGAAGCTGTGACCTACAGAAGCTGTGGCCTACAGAAGCTGTGACCTTCAGAAGCTGTGACCTACAGAAGCTGTGACCTACAGAAGCTGTGGCCTACAGAAGCTGTGAGCTACAGAAGCTGTGACCTACAGAAGCTGTGAGCTACAGAAGCTGTGGCCTAGTAATGGCTGCGTTCCAGGTCAGCTTTAATGCATCTCAGAAGACTGACAAATCATATTAATTTGGTTCCTGGGACATTTAACACATCTTATCATCTGTACAGTGTGACTGAATAAAAGACGACCTGAAACGTACCCATTGGTTCACAGAGCACAGTGGGACTGATTCACTGCCTGTAGGACAGATAACTGCAGAGAGCAGGTGTCTGGTGTCTCACGATACCGTCCCCCTCTCTCTACCTCAGACTAAAATTAGGCCCTGGACCTTTTCCCAGTGTCCCAAGAGGCAGCCAGACCTATATTAGAGCCCCGGGTGTTTAGGAAACAAAAACCCTTCCTTTTCCGCTGTAACAAGCATAACGTGCTACTGTATCTTACGGAACATGTCTGTTGCAAATGGAGGACAGGCTTTATTTTAGAATAGACATACAAACTATTTATTTTATGAACATGGACTTTTTTTCCCCCCATGAACAATATTTGCCCGTAGTTCTTTTTAAAGTTCTTCAAGCTCTGTCAAGTTGATGGCTAATCATTGCCATTTTCAAGTCTTACCATAGATTTTCAAGCCGATTTGAGTCAAAACTGTAACCAGGCTACTCAGGACCTTCAATGTCATCTTGGTAAGCAATTTCAAGTGTAGATTTGTCCTTGTATTTGAGGTTATTGTTCTGCTGAAAGATTAATTCATTCCCCAGTGTCTGTTGGAAAGCAGACTGAACCAGGTTTTCCTCTGGGAGATTAGCTGTGCTTTTAGCTCTATTCTGTTTCTTTTTATCCTAAGACACTCCTTCGTCCTTAACAAAGTCCTTGCTAATAACAAGCATACCCATAACCTGATGCAACCACCACCATGCTTGAGAATATGAAGAGTGGTACTCAGTGATGTGGTGTATTGGATTTTCCCCAAACATAATGCTTTCTGTTCAGGAGTTTTTTGCAGTATTACTTATGTGCCTTGTTGTAAACAGGATGCAAGATTTGGAATATTTGTATTCTGTAAAAGCTCCCTTTTTTCACTCTGTCATTTAGGGAAGTATTGTGGAGTAACTACAATGTTGTTTATCCATCCTCAGTTTTCTCATATCACAACCATTAAAGTCTAACTGTTTTAAAGTCACCATTGGCCTCATGGTGAAATGCCTGAGCAGTTTCCTTCCTCTCCGGCAACTGAGTTAGGAAAGATGCCTGTATCTTTGTAGTGACTGGGTGTATTGACGCACCATCCGAAGCCTAATTGATCATTCACCAAGCTGAAAGTGTTGGTGCCCTTCTCTGCGAGGCATTGAAAACTTCCCTGGTCTTTGCGGTTGAGTCTGAGTCAAATTCACCAGTCAGTTGAGGGAACTTAAAAAGGATTGTATATCTGGGGCACAGTTATGGGGTAGTCATTAATAAAGAACGTTACTGTTACTGAACACGGAATGGGTCCATGCAATTTATTACAGTTATGGGGTAGTCATTAATAAAGAATGTTACTGTTACTGAACATGGAATGGGTCCATGCAATTTATTACAGTTATGGGGTAGTCATTAATAAAGGTTGTTAACCACTGTTACTGAACACGGAATGGGTCCATGCAATTTATTACAGTTATGGGGTAGTCATTAATAAAGAATGTTACTGTTACTGAACATGGAATGGGTCCATGCAATTTATTACAGTTATGGGGTAGTCATTAATAAAGGTTGTTAACCACTGTTACTGAACACGGAATGGGTCCATGCAATTTATTACAGTTATGGGGTAGTCATTAATAAAGGTTGTTAACCACTGTTACTGAACACGGAATGGGTCCATGCAATTTATTACAGTTATGGGGTAGTCATTAATAAAGAACGTTACTGTTACTGAACACGGAATGGGTCCATGCAATTTATTACAGTTATGGGGTAGTCATTAATAAAGAATGTTACTGTTACTGAACATGGAATGGGTCCATGCAATTTATTACAGTTATGGGGTAGTCATTAATAAAGAACGTTACTGTTACTGAACACGGAATGGGTCCATGCAATTTATTACAGTTATGGGGTAGTCATTAATAAAGAACGTTACTGTTACTGAACACGGAATGGGTCCATGAAATTTATTAGACATTTTATGAACCCCATTTTTCCTTCTGATCATATTTCGGCTTTCCATAACGGAGGGGTTGAATACTTATTGACTAAAGACATTTCAGCTTTTCATTTTTAATTCATTTCAAAAATGTTCAACAAACAATATTCCACTTTCACATTATGGCATATCGTGGTAGATCAGTGACACACGATCTCAATTTAATCCATTTTAAATTCAGACACAAACACAACATAGTCTTGGGTAGTTCCATATTGTTTCCGTTTCCCAATGATGAAGACCACTGTGCTTCTGGAAACTGTCACCACTGTAGAAATAGTTTAATACCCTTCCCCAGATATACTCCTCATCACAGTTGTCTCTCAGAGATCTACTGGCAGTTTATTGGACTCCATGTTATCGTTTCTGATCTGACAACAGTGGGTCCTTGTATAGACAGGTGTGTTCCTTTCTAAATCATGTTCAATTTCATTTAACCTGAGCTCAATTCGGAGTGTCGTAACAAAGGGATGAGAATACTTATGTACTGTAAATGAGATATTTCTGTGTTTCATTTTCAATATATATATATAGATTTTTTTTTAATAAACAACCATATTTTCAATTTGTCATTATGGGATATTGTGTGTAGATGGGTGAGAGAAAGTTAGATATACCATCTGATCATCTCTAATGGAGCCTAGATGAATCAGATAGTTAGTTATGTCACCTGATCATCTCTAATGTAGCCTAGGTGAATCAGCTAGTTAGATATACCATCTGATCATCTCTAATGGAGCCTAGATGAATCAGCTAGTTAGATATATCATCTGATCATCTCTAATGTAGGCTAGATGAATCAGCTAGTTAGATATACCATCTGATCATCTCTAATGTAGGCTAGATGAATCAGCTAGTTAGATATACCATCTGATCATCTCTAATGTAGGCTAGATGAATCAGCTAGTTAGATATACCATCTGATCATCTCTAATGTAGGCTAGATGAATCAGCTAGTTAGATATACCATCTGATCATCTCTAATGTTAGATGAATCAGCTAGTTAGATATACATCTGATCATCTCTAATGTAGGCTAGATGAATCAGCTAGTTAGATATACCATCTGATCATCTCTAATGGAGCCTAGATGAATCAGCTAGTTAGATATATCATCTGATCATCTCTAATGTAGGCTAGATGAATCAGCTAGTTAGATATACCATCTGATCATCTCTAATGGAGCCTAGATGAATCAGCTAGTTAGATATATCATCTGATCATCTCTAATGGAGCCTAGATGAATCAGCTAGTTAGATATATCATCTGATCATCTCTAATGTAGGCTAGATGAATCAGCTAGTTATATATATCATCTGATCATCTCTAATGTAGGCTAGATGAATCAGCTAGTTACAAGAGAGAAAAGAGTAAAAAACAGCAGTAATCAACAATATCATAAATTTTCAAACATCTTAGAGGACGTATACTGTAGTATTGCACGTCGTTATCTGTGACCAGTTGCTTGTTGCTACTGATTTTTTTTTTTTTTACCTTTATTTAACCAGGCAGGTCAGTTAAGAACAAATTCTTATTTTCAATGACGGCCTGGGAACAGTGGGTTAACTGCCTGTTCAGGGGCAGAACGACAGATTTGTACCTTGTCAGCTCGGGGATTCGAACTTGCAACCTTTCGGTTACTAGTCCAACACTCTAACCACTAGGCTACCCTGCCGCCCCCTTATCCATAATTATGGGTAAGGAGAATTATGGGGAGAATTTACCTTGGCGGTAACTAATGACAAAGGTTAGGAGAACTAAAACCGACAAAGGATACATGAGTTGGGTTAAGTTTAGAATAAGGGTTGGGATTAGCTAAAATGCTACAGTTTAAAGGATAGATGAGTTGGGTTAAATTTAGAATAAGAGTTGGGATTAGCTAAAATGCTACAGTTTAAAGGATAGATGAGTTGGGTTAAGTTTAGAATAAGGGTTGGGATTAGCTAAAATGCTACAGTTTAAAGGATAGATGAGTTGGGTTAAATTTAGAATAAGGGTTGGGATTAGCTAAAATGCTACAGTTTAAAGGATAGATGAGTTGGGTTAAATTTAGAATAAGGGATGGGATTAGCTAAAATGCTACAGTTTAAAGGATAAATGATTTAGTTGGGTTAATGTTTAGAATAAGGGTTGGGATTAATTGCTAAAATGCTAACAAATTATTCCAAAGGATAGATGAGTTGGCTCTGTTAAATTTAGAATAAGGGTTCAGGGATTAGCTAAAATGCTACAGTTTAAAGGATAGATGAGTTGGGTTAAGTTTAGAATAAATGGGTTGATTTAGCGATTAGCTAAAATGCTACAGTTTAAAGGATAGATGAGTTGGGTTAATTCCTCTGTTTAGAATAAGGGTTTTGGGATTAGCTAAAATGCTACAGTTTAAAGGATAGATGAGTTGGGTTAAGTTCAGAATAAGGGTTTTTGGGATTAAAGCTAAAATGCTACAGTTTAAAGGATAGATGAGTTGGGTTAATTGTTTAGATTGTAAGGGTTGGGATTAGCTAAAATGCTACAGTTTAAAGGATAGATGAGTTGGGTTAAGTTTAGAATAAGGGTTGGGATTAGCTAAAATGCTACAGTTTAAAGGATAGATGAGTTGGGTTAAATTTAGAATAAGGGATGGGATTAGCTAAAATGCTACAGTTTAAAGGATAGATGAGTTGGGTTAAGTTTAGAATAAGGGTTGGGATTAGCTAAAATGCTACAGTTTAAAGGATAGATGAGTTGGGTTAAATTTAGAATAAGGGTTGGGATTAGCTAAAATGCTACAGTTTAAAGGATAGATGAGTTGGGTTAAATTTAGAATAAGGGTTGGGATTAGCTAAAATGCTACAGTTTAAAGGATAGATGAGTTGGGTTAAGTTTAGAATAAGGGTTGAGATTAGCTAAAATGCTACAGTTTAAAGGATAGATGAGTTGGGTTAAGTTTAGAATAAGGGTTGGGATTAGCTAAAATGCTACAGTTTAAAGGATAGATGAGTTGGGTTAAGTTTAGAATAAGGGTTGAGATTAGCTAAAATGCTACAGTTTAAAGGATAGATGAGTTGGGTTAAATTTAGAATAAGGGTTGGGATTAGCTAAAATGCTACAGTTTAAAGGATAGATGAGTTGGGTTAAGTTTAGAATAAGGGTTGGGATTAGCTAAAATGCTACAGTTTAAAGGATAGATGAGTTGGGTTAAATTTAGAATAAGGGTTGGGATTAGCTAAAATGCTACAGTTTAAAGGATAGATGAGTTGGGTTAAGTTTAGAATAAGGGTTGGGATTAGCTAAAATGCTACAGTTTAAAGGATAGATGAGTTGGGTTAAGTTTAGAATAAGGGTTGGGATTAGCTAAAATGCTACAGTTTAAAGGATAGATGAGTTGGGTTAAATTTAGAATAAGGGTTGGGATTAGCTAAAATGCTACAGTTTAAAGGATAGATGAGTTGGGTTAAGTTTAGAATAAGGGTTGGGATTAGCTAAAATGCTACAGTTTAAAGGATAGATGAGTTGGGTTAAGTTTAGAATAAGGGTTGGGATTAGCTAAAATGCTACAGTTTAAAGGATAGATGAGTTGGGTTAAATTTAGAATAAGGGTTGGGATTAGCTAAAATGCTACAGTTTAAAGGATAGATGAGTTGGGTTAAATTTAGAATAAGGGTTGGGATTAGCTAAAATGCTACAGTTTAAAGGATAGATGAGTTGGGTTAAGTTTAGAATAAGGGTTGGGATTAGCTAAAATGCTACAGTTTAAAGGATAGATGAGTTGGGTTAAGTTTAGAATAAGGGTTGGGATTAGCTAAAATGCTACAGTTTAAAGGATAGATGAGTTGGGTTAAGTTTAGAATAAAGGTTGGGATTAGCTAAAATGCTACAGTTTAAAGGATAGATGAGTTGGGTTAAATTCAGAATAAAGGTTGGGATTAGCTAAAATGCTACAGTTTAAAGGATAGATGAGTTGGGTTAAGTTTAGAATAAGGGTTGGGATTAGCTAAAATGCTACAGTTTAAAGGATAGATGAGTTGGGTTAAGTTTAGAATAAGGGTTGGGATTAGCTAAAATGCTACAGTTGTCGCCGAAGTAACTCAAAACATGCATTTGGATTGCCTGATCCTGATCCAGATCCGTGGTTGATCCAGATTAACGTGTTTGATCCGGATTAGAGTGGTGATCCGGATTAGAGTGGTTGATCCAGATTAACGTGTTTGATCCGGATTAGAGTGGTGATCCGGATTAGAGTGGTTGATCCAGATTAGTGTGGTTGATCTGATTAGAGTGGTTGATCCAGATTAGTGTGGTTGATCCGATTAGAGTGGTGCTCCGGATTAGAGTGGTTGATCCAGATTAGCATGGTTGATCCAGATTGGCATGCTTGATCCAGATTAGCGTGGTTAATCCAGATTAGTGTGGTTGATCCAGATGCGTGTGGTTGATCCAGATTAGTGTGGTTGATCCAGATTAGCGTGGTTGATCCATATTAGTGTGGTTGATCCAGATTAGCGTGGTTGATCCAGATTAGCATAGTTGATCCAGATTAGCGTGGTTAATCCAGATTAGCGTGGTTAATCCAGATTAGCGTGGTTGATCCAGATTAGAGTGGTTGATCCAGATCATAATGGTTGATCTAGATTAGTGTGGTTGATCCAGATTAGTGTGGTTGATCCAGATTAGTCTGGTTGATCCAGATTAGTGTGGTTGATCCAGATTGCCTTGTTTGACCCAGTGTGAAGGGTACAATCACAATCTATTGTTGTTCCAAAACCGATTGAACCACCAAAACCTTGATTTTAAAATGAAGATTGGATTGTGTTATGATTTTCTGTTATGTAATATGATTACTTTTAACCAGTAAGAAACCAACAAACAAGTCGTATTAGGTAACAATATCCCCTTAGAACACCTGACAAGGTTTTAACCTAAATATATAAACTTTATATGGAGACATGTTTATACTTGCCTCACCTATTATGATCCTTTTAAAGTAGACACCAAAGGGACTTCTATTGTCTATTTCAACTATTGAGGTTTTATAAAGTTACCCAGTACCCCCGGGATACCGAAGCCCTTTAAGAACGTATTTTAACGAGCCGGTTGTCATGGGATGCCAAATCTATCTAAAGCAGTTTTCATAGAGCCATTAGCAGTGGTTAAATAAAGAGCAGGACAGCTGTGAGGGCTGGCCCACATTACTGAAACAACATGCGCAGACCTCAGGATCAGTATCCCATGACCTCACCCACTAAGGGAAACAACATAGAGATTGACAGAACCACAGAAATAGGACTGTTTAAATACTCTAAATATGTTATATCACACAATGGCACATTTACCTCATTCATTTACTTTATTACATTTTTAAAAATTAAAGTTAACAAACAGTAAATGAAAACACATTATTCACTAAAATACATCATGGATAAGATTGTCCAAAATAAAAACGAGTACAAACATGAATATTTTTGCATAATTGTATATTTTTGACCGTTTGTGAATAATTTTATACCAGGTTGGCAGTGTGTTGCTATGGAGAAAATCAACTGGTACACATAACATACTGCATATGCTTCAAACAATGTTGATCTAAACATAGTTTTTAAGAGGAAAATGTCGGCTAAATGAAATGAATGATAAATATGATGTGAAGTGATCGTCGAAATAATCACAGTCCAACGTCCGTTCTTCACAATTCCTCAAGGCATTGACCAGCTGAAAATCAAACCAGAAAGAGAAGAGGGATGTCAATGATTCATTTCTATTCATTACAGTGACACACTAGTACGTGTCATCTTCTGTTTGTGTCAAATGTTTTCAGTTTGTAATGAATTTTGTCTTAATAGAAGCTCACAAAAAAATTAAAGTCGTGGGTTAAAGTTTTGGTAGATTTATGTCAGATAAAATTGTCATTTTTTTCATTGAATTCTTGCCGCTTGATGTTTTGTCTTTGTTTTGTCTTTTCAGGGGGTTGAAATGAATCGCTGATGTCAGTCAGGTACAGCAATGGACTCCAGCCGGACCTTCCCGACCCCTCCCAGCCTCCCCCTCCCCTGCTGCCCAAACCAGACAAGGCCAATGCCCGGCTGCAGAAACTCATCAAGAAGAGTGCCAAGAAGAAAGCCCGACCCTCCCAGACTCCCATCCCCTTCCGCTCCTGTCTGTCCCCCGTACACGAAGCTTCGGACCTCGAGCACAGCGACACACACTCGACTCCTCCCCGGTCACCGGACTTCAGTTTCCCCATTAGGCCTCTGTATGATCCACACCCCCCCTCTCTGTTCTCGTTCCCCCCCAGTGGTCCATATGGTAACAATCCTCACGGCCAGACAGGGGTCTTTCCCCACCCCCTGGACTACACCGCTCCCATGCAGACATCAGAGAACCAGGTGGCGCCCCTCTTTGAGTGCTCGTCGTTTATGTTTGACGACGACGACACAGAAAGTATGATGCCACCCTCGCCTCCGCCACCCCCACCCCCACCCCCACCCGTACCTGAGTTCTCACAAGGCCCTGCAGTTCATCTGAATGACTTGTATTCATCAGTAGCACTGAATTCGTCTGGGTCGGTGGCCACGGCAACAGTAGCTCCAGACTCAGTCCCCAGTGTACCACAGTCAACTCCCCCAACTCCATGTTCCCCTAAGATATCAACTCATGTTATGACTCTTTCCCCACCAGTACCTAGTGGTCCGAGCCTGGGTCCGGGTCTGGCACCATTACCAGCTCAGGCCCAAGGTCCAGTCCCACCTCCTGCTCCAGTACTGATGTCAGCGCCAACCCTTCAGACACAACCTCTGACCTCAACCCATCAGGTGACGACACCCAGTAAGCCAAAGGATGAGGCTCCAAAGCACACACCAGCTTTGGTCACTAATAACCTTGGTTCTGAAGGTCACATTATGAGCAAAGTGGATTCTAAGACGGTCAGCACGCAAATAAATCAAGCTGATTCCCGTAATGTCATCCCACAAACAGTGATTTACACATCCCAGGCAACGTTCTACGAAATCTCCAAGCCTGCACTTCCAGACATAACAGGAGTGAATATATTGTATCAAGGAGCATCGCTATCCACGATACACAGGGAGAAATCCCCAATGACTTGTCATCAAAGTGAGCCGGCTATCCCGTATAAAGTTTCCGTGGCAAAGACCCCTTCTGGAAGATCGAAAACACCCTCACACCATCCCACAATGGGACGACTGACACCTGTTTTTGAGATATCGAAAGCCAATCCACTCCTGTTCGCTGCAAGTCCAATCTTCTTCTCCTCTCAGGATGTGCACGCCTCGGTCGTAAACACAGAGAAATACAAGTCACCAAGGACTGTTACCAGTACTCTCTCAGCAGCAACCGAACAACTGAAACCAATTGGATCTCGTTCAGATACAGACATATTCCAAAATAATGGAATTACAACTACCATGAGAGGATCTATGGCTAATTTATCTTCTATGTTCAGCTCCTGTCAGGATGTACACGTCACACAGAGATTCAAGTCACCAATGGCTATTACCAGTACAGCCCACACACCCTCAGCAATAACGGTTAACAGTAGAGTCAAATCTCCCTCAGCAATACATATTACCAGTACAGCCCAAACACCCTCAGCAATAACGGTTAACAGTAGAGTCAAATCTCCCTCAGCAATACATATAGCCAGTACAGCCCAAACACCCTCAGCAATAACGGTTAACAGTAGAGTCAAATCATAATACCAGTACAGCCCTAACACCCTCAACAATACAAATAGCAATACATATAGTCAGTACAGCCCAAACACCCTCAGCAATAACGGTTAACAGTAGAGTCAAATCTCCTCCTTCAATGCCTGTTACCACTACAAGCAATATTCCCTCAGCTGCAGCAGAAGCACCAAAACCAATAGGATCTAACTCTGACAAACATGTACAAGGTCTGACCAGTGTTGAAAGAAGTACAACTCAGACTAATGGAATAACAACCAACATGGAACGGTCTATGGCTACGATATCTTCGGCATTCAGCTCCTATCAAGATGTACATGCTTTGGTTGCAAACAAAGAGACACACAGATACAAGGAGATACAGAGTACAACTGCTATGCTCGGATTTATGACTAATATATCTCCTGCCTTCAGCTCCTATCAAGATGTACATGCCTCAGTCATAAACACACAGAGACACAAGTCACCCATGCCTGTTATGTGTAGAGTCAAATCTCCCCCGGCGATGACTGTTACCAGTACAGCCCAAACTCCCCTAGCAATTCCTGTTGCCAGCAGAGTCAAATCACCCCCATCAATGCCTGTTACAAGTGCAGCCCAAACTCGCTCAACAGCCACTGAACAACCAAAATCAGCTGGATCTGCCTGTGCCGGCTCAGTGGAACTTTCACAAGGTCCAACCAGTGGGGATAGAAATAGGAACCAGACTAGTGGAAGTACAACCACCACTGAAAGATCTATGGCTGAGAGAACTCCCAATGAGATTCTAGAATCAAAGATTGCTGCACGTGACATTGCAGTTTCCAAGCCAAAAGTAAAGTTTACAGAACCTCATATGCTGAAAGACAAGATGGATGAAACAACTGAATATGGAACCCCACCTGAGTATCAAAAGCAACAGACCCCATTGTCCCCCAAAAGGATACCAAAGACAGCTTCAAATGGATACGAAGCGCCAACGATTTCAGCTCCACCAAACAGACCCACTGTGCCAATGATCTCAGCACAACCACCTCCAAACACTGGGCTAACACCAATGATTTCATCACCTCAATCCCCATTGACCCCTAGATACCCAGACTCTCCTATAATTGGCTTACGTAAAGTTCTGGCACCATTGATAGAGCATCAAAAGACCCCTACATCCAAAAAACCTAAAACACGGTCAACATATTACGGACTGACTCCGGCTGAGTATGTTGCCTATGGTGGGATCCGGACATACTACGGTCCTTCTGGACCTAAAGCTAATGAATCAACACCATCACCATCCACAGCACAGACCAATGGATTACCAAATGGGCCTCGTCCTCCTTTAATCTCTAAACCTGAAACATCCCCCATGGGATCAAACACACCCAACAGAGAACAACAGAAACCTACCTTGCAAGGGCAGCATTCTACTGTTCCAGCACCTTCGCTTTCAACACCTTTAGCTGCAACTGGCTGTTCTCAGACACCGACAGATAAGGCAGCCATATTTAAACCCAATACATCAGATGTTAACAAATCTGAAGCACCTGCTTATGCAATACAACCTGATATAACACCCATTGTGGACTTAACAAAACCTGAACTTCTATTGGCCCTCGGACAGTTAACTCTTCCACCAGCCACCAGTGAAGTCCCCACACCAATGGCCTCTCATTCTGAGGTTCCAAGACTGTCACATAAAGCAGGTGTGGTACACACAACCAGACCAGCTCCATTTCAGCTAAATGAAACTCCTTCATTCCCAATAGGTAGGAATGTTGTGTCAAAGTCACTGTTTCCTTTCAGCATTCCAAATGCTGAAGTTTCACAAAATTCAACTGTAGCAAATATTCCCCAACACAGTGGAAAGTCAGAGGCAGATCCCATAGTCATGCATCTTTCTGTCGAGGCTAATATTAGCACAGACACTAAACTACACAAAAAACCTGTCATAGGAGCCCAAGTCCTCAACAAGCCTGATATTGGAAGCCAACTCCCCAGCCAACCTACCGCAGCAACTTTACTACCAGGCAAGCCTACTATAGACACCAACCTACCTAGCAAGCCTAGTGTGACAACCATAAGAACTCAACTCTCTCATTCACCTACTATTGAAACACCTACCATTGAAACAGGAACCCAAGTCCTCACCAAACCTACTATAGAAAACCAACATTCATGCACACCTATCACTGGAACTAAACTTCCTAGCCCACCTACCAAAATAACCCAACTTCCCAGCTCACCTATCATAGTAGCCCAACTTCCCAGCTCACCTATCATAGTAGCCCAACTTCCCAGCCCACCTAGCATAGTAGCCCAACTTCCCAGCCCACCTAGCATAGTAGCCCAACTCTCTAGCACGCCTAGCATAGTAGCCCAACTTCCCAGCCCACCTAGCATAGAAGCCCAACTCTCTAGCACGACTAGCATAGTAGCCCAACTCCCCAACGATCATTTAATAGAACCTGTACAACCTGGCAAGTCTACTCCAGGAAATATTCTGCCCAGTACCATGCAGTACCATGCAAACCATACCAGGAAGCATTTTGTAGAAACCAACTCCCACAAAGCAATTGAATGCAGACAATCTACAAAATCTACCATTGATGAAAAACCTTCCACCAAGTCCACTACTGAAACGAGATTCTCAGCCAGCTCCAAGAACGAAGGTAAACAATTTACAAACCCTATTGTAGCAAATGGAGCTTGGCTGAAACCATCCCTAGAGCCTACACGTACTAACTCAACTATCATAAGTGCACAGCCATCCACAGAAATTAGATCCCCAATAAGCCCTGCTTTACAAGCTAAGCATTTTACAAAGCCTGTTTACAACAATAGTTCCTCTCCAAAACCTGCCCCACATACTAACAGGCCTATAATAATTGTACAACCTCCCACACCTCCTATAATAGAGACCATACCTCCCTCAACCCCTGCTTTAGAAACTAAACCCTTTACAAAATCTGTTGCAGAAGCTAAAGCCTCACCAAAATCCCTTGAACCTGTCTGGGCTAATATAACTACCATAAATGTACAACCTTCAACAAAACCTACTGCAGACTCTTTTAGCCCTACTATTGAAGCGAAACCCTTTATGAAGTCCGTCATAGAAGCTAGCGCCTCCCCAAAACCGGTCTCAGTGCTTCCTAACAAACACACCATAAACGTTCTACCTTCTACACCGCCACGTAGACATAACAGACCATGGTCAACAACACCTATGGAACCTAAAGCTGTTACAGAACCTAACCATGCAACAAATAAGCCTACCGTAAATGTCCAACCTTCGACAACACCTACTATGGAAACTAGACACTGCTTCAGCCCTACTGTTGAAGCTAAACCCCTCATCCACCACAATATGGAAACTAGAGTCTTTGCTAAATCATCCCCAGAGCCTAAACCAGCTAACAAGCCTACCATAAATGTACAACCTTCAACAGAACCTACTAGAGAATCTAGACTCTGTTTCAGCCCTACTGTTGAAGCTAAACCCCTTATACAGCACAATATGGAAACCACAGTCTTTGCTAAATCATCCCCAGAGCCTAAACCAGCTAACAAGCCTACCATAAATGTACAACCTTCAACAGAACCTACTAGAGAAACTAGACCCTGTTTCAGCCCTACTGTTGAAGCTAAACCCCTTATCCAGCACAATATGGAAACTAGAGTCTTTGCTAAATCATCCCCAGAGCCTAAACCAGCTAACAAGCCTACCATAAATGTACCACCTTCCCCAAAGCCCATAGAAAGAGAAACCACCTTAAGCCCTTTTATTGAAGCTAAACCCTTTCCACAGAATAATACGGAAACTAGAGACTTCACAAAACCTGCACCAGAACCTAAACCAGCTAACACGCCTACCATAAAGGTACAACCTTCAACAACACCTACTATAGAAAGTAGATCCTGCTTCAGCCCTACTGTTGAAGCTCGACCTGCTGCAAAGGTTATGGCATCAAGAAGTTGCTTTAGTCCCACTAGACCTTGGTTAAACCCGTCTACTAAACCCTTGACGAAGCATGACATTGAAGCTATTACCTCTCTAAAACCGACACCAGAGCCTCAATCGACTAACACCACTTCCACAAAGCCTGCTATAGAACGTATATCGTCCCCAACCCCAACCGCTGCCGTAGACACTGTGATAAAACTACCTGCCGTTACCAAAGTGATTGACTCTTCCACTCCTGCCTCTCTGCCTCAGGCCTCAGCCTCTGTAAAAGCCCCATCCACAAACAGAGGAATGTCATCGCCATCTCAGCCAAAGACTGGACAGACAGAGACAGACACAATGGAAGATGTGGAAGCCAATGCATCAGGTGCACAGGGGAAAGCAGCCAGACGTCAAGAGACACCCTGTACGAAGCCTACGATATCAACTGCATCTTCGACTGTTGACAATGTAGACAAAGTAGACAAGCCCCAAGCTCCAACAGCTAAACCTAGCCTTGCTAACGCTGCACTGAATGCAATGAAACCTAAAAGTATGAAGACCATGTTCAGTGGCTGGTCGCGTCTCAAAAAACACATGGTCGTTGAACCAGAGGAACCTCAGTTCCCGGAGCCAGAGCCCGAATCTGTCCGCAGGGATGGCGCCATCTACAGTAAGAACACTGACCAGGCCAAATCTAGTCAAGCTTCTTCAGCAAAAGTCAAAGACCACTCTGAGAAGGGCAAAGAGGTGCTGAAGGAGACAGAGGCGCCCAGAGCAATGAAGATGTGGGACGCCATGCTCTTCCACATGTTCTCTACCAAAGAAGCAATCATGCAGCAGATCAAAGCTAGCAAAGCTCCCGACGGTTCTGACAAGAAGAAAGACCAGAGAGAGCAGACCAATAAGACACGGAAAGTCAATCAGCAGAAAGAGAATGAGATGGAGGTCGTCCCCTCTTTTGCCAGTCGTCTGCCGCTCCTCCTCTACAGTCCGCGCTTCGATGCCAGAAAGATTAAAGAGGCTGCAGAGAAGCCGCTGGTGAAGATGTCAGCTGTGTTCCAAAGGGGCTGATTAACCGCAAAAATCAGGACGGGGAAGGGAAGGACTTTAATAAAACTGCCAGGGGATTCGGTTCCTCAAGAACAACTGATGTCTGACTTTGAACTCCACACACACCAGAATATTGCTGCTCAATCTTCTCATTAAGTAGATGAATAAACCTCAATAGATTGATTTCAGTTATCATATAGCTAGAGATGTGTATGTTAAATAAGCTTCCGATCAAGGGCTGCAGTGCAGTAGGCTACGCCAGGATATTTACTTCATTATGGTGTTTAAACTATGATTTTTAACTATGATCATGAGCTTTTAAGACAATGATGTAGGATGCATGCAGACGGCTCATTACATCTTTCTTGCTCCATAGAAAGATGTTGTATTTTTTGAAGCGTTGCTCGTGTCTTAGTCTTAGAGTGTTCACCCTGGGTGAGGTTAGGAGGAGAGTGTCTGATGACAGTGTGTAATAAATAGGGCTTGTACATTCCTGGATTGAAGAAGGAAGGGCATTGGATGACAGAGCAGTGGAGCTGTGAGACAGGTGGAGCCTAGCTAGAGGTGGAGCCTAATTAGAGGCGTGGCCTAGCTAGAGGTGGAGCCTAGCTAGAGGTTGAGCCAAGTTAGAGGTGGAGCCTAGCTAGATGTGGAGGCCAGCTAGATGTGGAGGCTAGTTAGAGGTGGAGCCTAATTAGAGGCGTGGCCTAGCTAGAGGTGGAGCTTAGCTAGAGGTTGAGCCAAGTTAGAGGTGGAGCCTAGTTAAATGTTTAGGCTAGCTAGATGTGGAGGCTAGTTAGAGGTGGAGCCTATTTAGAGGTGGAGCCTAGTTAGAGGCAGGGCCTAGCTAATAGCTAGCTAATACAGCAGACTCGAGTGAGAACTCGAACTTTGAACTTAACACTGTGACTGCATGCAACGTTTTTAAAGTCAGTGGAAAAGATATGAAGTTTTCCCTCTAGTGTTTATAACTCTACAGTGGAGCTATGGGAGGGGCACAGCTGCAGAAGTTGGACATACAGGGGGAGAAGGTGTGGCTTCAATAGAAGGCAGCAGAAGGATACGTAGGCCCGACTGGAAATGACAACACAAAAACAGTTGGTTTGAAAAGCACTTTCAGTTTGCAGGTTCGTTGAAAATATATTTAAATAGCAAACGGAATGTATTAATGTCATGTCAAATGTCCAGCAGGAGGAGGGAGACAGCTTTTAGATACGTTGGAGATTCTCTGAGCAGAAGAAAGGGCAGAGAAAAAACAGATGGACATGGATCCTTATGGGACATGATAATAGGACATGGGTCCTCATTGGGACATGATGATAGGACATGGGTCCTCACTGGGACATGATGATAGGACATGGGTCCTTATGGGACATGATGATAGGATATGGGTCCTTATGGGACATGATGATAGGACATGGATCCTCACTGGGACATGATGATAGGACATGGATCCTTATGGGACATGATGATAGGACATGGGTACTTATGGGACATGATGATAGGACATGGGTCCTTATGGGACATGATGATAGGACATGGGTCCTTATGGGACATGATGATAGGACATGGGTCCTCATTGGGACATGATGATAGGACATGGGTCCTTATGGGACATGATGATAGGACATGGGTCCTCATTGGGACATGATGATAGGACATGGGTCCTTATGGGACATGATGATAGGACATGGATCCTTATGGGACATGATGATAGGACATGGATCCTCACTGGGACATGATGATAGGACATGGGTCCTTATGGGACATGATGATAGGACATGGGTCCTTATGGGACATGATGATAGGACATGGGTCCTTATGGGACATGATGATAGGACATGGGTCCTTATGGGACATGATGATAGGACATGGGTCCTTATGGGACATGATGATAGGACATGGGTCCTTATGGACATGATGATAGGACATGTGTCCTTATGGGACATGATGATAGGACATGGGTCCTTATGGGACATGATGATAGGACATGGGTCCTCATTGGGACATGATGATAGGACATGGATCCTCATTGGGACATGATGATAGGACATGGTTCATTATGGGACATGATGATAGGACATGGATCCTTATGGGACATGATGATAGGACATGGATCCTTATGGGACATGATGATAGGACATGGGTCCTTATGGACATGATGATAGGACATGGATCCTCATTGGGACATGATGATAGGACATGGATCCTTATGGGACATGATGATAGGACATGGGTCCTTATGGGACATGATGATAGGACATGGGTCCTTATGGGACATGATGATAGGACATGGGTCCTTATGGGACATGATGATAGGACATGGGTCCTTATGGGACATGATGATAGGACATGGGTCCTTATGGACATGATGATAGGACATGGATCCTTATGGGACATGATGATAGGACATGGGTCCTTATGGACATGATGATAGGATATGGATCCTCATTGGGACATGATGATAGGACATGGGTCCTTATGGGACATGATGATAGGACATGGGTCCTCATTGGGACATGATGATAGGACATGGATCCTCATTGGGACATGATGATAGGACATGGATCCTTATGGGACATGATGATAGGACATGGATCCTTATGGGACATGATGATAGGACATGGTTCCTTATGGGACATGATGATAGGACATGGGTCCTTATGGGACATGATGATAGGACATGAATCCTCACTGGGACATGATGATAGGACATGGGTCCTTATGGGACATGATGATAGGACATGGGTCCTTATGGGACATGATGATAGGACATGGGTCCTTATGGGACATGATGATAGGACATGGGTTCTTATGGGACATGATGATAGGACATGAATCCTCACTGGGACATGATGATAGGACATGGATCCTCACTGGGACATGATGATAGGACATGGGTCCTTATGGGACATGATGATAGGACATGGATCCTCATTGGGACATGATGATAGGACATGGGTCCTTATGGGACATGATGAGACATGATGATAGGACATGAATCCTCACTGGGACATGATGATAGGACATGGGTCCTTATGGGACATGATGATAGGACATGGGTCCTTATGGGACATGATGATAGGACATGAGCCCTTATGGGACATGATGATAGGACATGGGTCCTTATGGGACATGATGATAGGACATGGGTCCTTATGGGACATGATGATAGGACATGGGTCCTCACTGGGACATGATGATAGGACATGGGTCCTTATGGGACATGATGATAGGACATGAATCCTCACTGGGACATGATGATAGGACATGGGTCCTTATGGGACATGATGATAGGACATGGGTCCTTATGGGACATGATGATAGGACATGGATCCTCACTGGGACATGATGATAGGACATGGATCCTTATGGGACATGATGATAGGACATGGATCCTTATGGGACATGATGATAGGACATGGGTCCTTATGTGACATGATGATAGGACATGGGTCCTTATGGGACATGATGATAGGACATGGATCCTTATGGGACATGATGATAGGACATGGGTCCTTATGGGACATGATGATAGGACATGGGTCCTTATGGGACATGATGATAGGACATGGGTCCTCATTGGGACATGATGATAGGACATGAACCCTCATTGGGACATGATGATAGGACATGGGTCCTTATGGGACATGATGATAGGACATGGATCCTTATGGGACATGATGATAGGACATGGATCCTTATGGGACATGATGATAGGACATGGGTCCTTATGGGACATGATGAGAGGACATGTGTCTTTATGGGACATGATGATAGGATATGGGTCCTCATTGGGACATGATGATAGGACATGGGTCCTTATGGGACATTATGATAGGACATGGATTGCTTTGTGATGAATGTCTTCAATAGTGCAGAATGGATAAAAGGAATGTAAGATAAAGGTGCCTCATGCAATAAACTACAGGAAGCTGTTTAATAAACTACAGAAGGGTCTTCGTGATACAGGAAGCTGTTTAATAAACTACAGAAGGGTCTTCGTGATACAGGAAGCTGTGTAATAAACTACAGAAGCGTCTTCGTGATACAGGAAGCTGTGTAATAAACTACAGAAGGGTCTTCGTGATACAGGAAGCTTTGTAATAAACTACAGAAGGGTCTTCGTGATACAGGAAGCTGTGTAATAAACTACAGAAGGGTCTTCGTGATACAGGAAGATGTGTAATAAACTACAGAAGCGTCTTCGTGGTACAGGAAGCTGTGTACTAAACTACAGAAGGGTCTTCGTGATACAGGAAGCTGTGTAATAAACTACAGAAGCGTCTTCGTGATACAGGAAGCTGTGTAATAAACTACAGAAGGGTCTTCGTGATACAGGAAGCTGTGTAATAAACTACAGAAGCGTCTTCGTGGTACAGGAAGCTGTGTAATAAACTACAGAAGGGTCTTCGTGATACAGGAAGCTGTGTAATAAACTACAGAAGCATCTTCGTGATACAGGAAGCTGTGTAATAAACTACAGAAGGGTCTTCGTGATACAGGAAGCTGTGTAATAAACTACAGAAGTGTCATCTTGATACAGGAAGCTGTGTAATAAGCTACAGAAGGGTCATCGTGATACAGGAAGCTGTGTAATAAACTACAGAAGCATCATCGTGATACAGGAAGTTAAGTAGATAAGTGACACTGAAAGTTAATTTGTTAAATGACAAAGACACAGTTGGTGTTTTAAAATAAGCTTTTGATAATTTTGTTGCTGGAATAGATCTAATGAACATTAAAACATGTTTTTTAAGCTATAAAGGTTTATTCTTCTGTAAGGAACATTCGAGAATTTGTAGCTACATTTTTTTTATTTAAGATGTCTATTTTTGTTATAGCTATCTGATGCTTCTCAGGGTCTTTGTTTAATGAAATCATTTCTCATTGATAAATCACAGGGGTGTGTCCCCGTGAGCCAACCATAACCACACTGCTGCTTTAGACTTGTTGATATAGAATTGGCTCGACTCAAAAGTGTGCAGTAATAAAAACGATTGTGGCGCCCCGGGGGTCAAAACTGAGGTATAGAATGCTGTTGCCTGTCGTGTGATTAACTCAATTATTGCTTTATTGTCTACATGTTTACATTGAATTAAACTCTACACTGTTCTATCAGTTTCCTGTTGTTTCTATTTAGTCATGTACCGTTATTGATGTGGTTTGTGACACATTAGTTCCTAGTTGATTGAGAGATGACCGTTAGTCTATGATCTAGTACTGCTAGTCTACGATCTAGTACTGCTAGTCTACGATCTAGTACTGCTAGTCTATGATCTAGTACTGCCAGTCTATGATCTAGTACGGCTAGTCTACGATCTAGTACTACTAGTCTAAGATCTAGTACTGGTAGATCTAGTTCTGGTAGATCTAGTACTACTAGTCTAAGATCTAGAACTGGTAGATCTAATACTGGTAGATCTCGTACTACTAGTCTAAGATCTAGTACTGTCATATAGTAGAAGAGAATCCCAATCAATTGGTTGCATGTCAAGACGTGACTGCTAAGGAACTACTCGTAAATACCATAGAATTGAAACTAACAGACCTCTCTCTCCCTCCTGGACAGACATGGTGATACATTACTAACAGACCCCTCTCCCTCCTGGACAGACATGGTGATACATTACTAACAAATCTCTCTCTTCTGGACAGACATGGTGATACATTACTAACAGACCTCTCTCTCTCCTGGACAGACATGATGATACATTACTAACAGACCCCTCTCTCCTGGACAGACATGATGATACATTACTAACAGACCTCTCCCTCCTGGACAGACATGATGATACATTACTAACAGACCTCTCTCTCTCCTGGACAGACATGATGATACATTACTAACAGACCTCTCTCTCCTGGACAGACATGGTGATACATTACTAACAGACCTCTCTCTCTCCTGGACAGACATGATGATACATTACTAACAGACCCCTCTCTGGACAGACATGATGACCCCTCTCTCCCTCCTGGACAGACATGATGATACATTACTAACAGACCCCTCTCTCTCCTGGACAGACATGATGATACATTACTAACAGACCCCTCTCTCCCTGGACAGACATGATGATACATTACTAACAGACATCTCTCTCTCCTGGACAGACATGATGATACATTACTAACAGACCCCTCTCTCCCTCCTGGACAGACATGATGATACATTACTAACAGACCTCTCTCTCCTGGACAGACATGATGATACATTACTAACAGACCCCTCTCTCTCCTGGACAGACATGGTGATACATTACTAACAGACCCCTCTCTCTCCTGGACAGACATGATGATACATTACTAACAGACCCCTCTCTCCTGGACAGACATGATGATACATTACTAACAGACCTCTCCCTCCTGGACAGACATGATGATACATTACTAACAGACCTCTCTCTCTCCTGGACAGACATGATGATACATTACTAACAGACCTCTCTCTCCTGGACAGACATGGTGATACATTACTAACAGACCTCTCTCTCTCCTGGACAGACATGATGATACATTACTAACAGACCCCTCTCTCCCTCCTGGACAGACATGATGATACATTACTAACAGACCCCTCTCTCTCCTGGACAGACATGATGATACATTACTAACAGACCCCTCTCTCTCCTGGACAGACATGGTGATACATTACTAACAGACATCTCTCTCTCCTGGACAGACATGATGATACATTACTAACAGACCCCTCTCTCCCTCCTGGACAGACATGATGATACATTACTAACAGACCTCTCCCTCCTGGACAGACATGATGATACATTACTAACAGGATGTAAGTAAGTCTTACTTGATTTCCCGTTTGTGTGCTCGTTGTAATCATCATCACCGACATGATGAACCTTCTCATACTTGCTCTCCTGAGCCATCATCACAAATTTGTACTTTTTACCAGAGGAAGCTCCCTAGAAAAGAGTTCAATATTGCAGTGAAAAAAATATTCTATCTATAATTTGTACAAATGCAGGCATGTATCATTTCAATGTATTATTTTAAGCACCGATTATATTCAAACGTTACATACACCTTTGTGTTGACAGCTGTTTGTGTTTACAGACATGATAATCCACCAATTGAATAACAGACCTCATACTGTGACAGACTCAGAAAGTATCCAGACCTCTTGACTTTTTCCACATTTTGTTACATTACAGCCTTATTCTAAAATTGATTAAATTCCCCCTCTCTCCTGGACAGACATGGGACCTTATATAGACAGGTGTGTACCTTTACAAATCATGTCCAATCGGTTTAATTTACCCTACAGGTGGACTCCAATCAAGTTGCAGAAACATCTCAAGGATGATCAATGGAACCAGGATGCACCTGAGCTTCATTTTGAGTCTCATTGCAAAGAGTCTGAATACTTATGGAAATAAGGTATTTCTGTTTTTTGTATTTTTAATACATTTGCAAATCATAAGGCTGTAACGTAACAACATTTTGACAAATCTATCCGGCTCAGAATATTTTCCAAATGCACTTTATATATTTTTATTCTTTTACCTTTATTTTACTAGGCAAGTCAGTTAAGAACAAATTCTTATTTTCAATGACGGCCTAGGAACAGTGGGTTAACTGCCTGTTCAGGGGCAGAACGACAGATTTTGTACCTTGTCAGCTTGGGGATTTGAACTTGCAACCTTTCGGTTATTAGTCCAACGCTCTAACCACTAGGCTACACTGCCGCCCCTATATATTATATAGTTTAATGAATGAATGGATTTGATAATTGGATTTAAGCCTACACTACCTTCCCTGCTCTCCCAGACGGGGAAGAGTCTCCTAGATTCTCCCAGAGGTTCTTCTTGCTCAGAACATCACCGGCCTTCACCTCCTGGCAGAACAAACACACATGAACCATTAGAGAAGATACACACATCAACACGCTAATACCCTTCTGTCTCTCTTGTGCTTTACGATGTTATCAACACAAATATATAGACCCAAAAAATATGAACACGAACAGATAGCGGTAGAACAAGAGAGGTGGGGTTTGATTATTACACTGCTATACTAACATCCCCCCAACAGGGGGATACATTACGACCCTCTTCCATGGAAACAGTAGAACAAGAGAGGTGGGGTTTGATTATTACTCTGCTATACTAACACCCCCCCACAGGGATGATACAGCGTTCCATAGAAACAGTAGAACAAGAGAGGTGTGGTTTGATTATTACACTGCTATACTAACATCCCCCAAAAGGGGGCAGCGTTCCATAGAAACAGTAGAACAAGAGAGGTGGGGTTTGATTATTACACTGCTAT
>NC_088213.1:5420122-5422622 GCF_036934945.1 Oncorhynchus masou masou | reverse complement strand
AGTATAGTGTGGTCTAGTATATCACACTATAGTATAGTATAGTGTAGTATAGTATAGTATAGCACAGTATAGTATAGTGCAGTATAGTATAGTATGGCACGGTACAGTATAGTATGGTACAATAGAGTATAGTAAATCATATTATAGTATAGTATAGTACGGTAGAATAGAGTATAGTATACCATAGCATATCATAGTATAGTATAGTGCAGTATAGTCTCACTATAGTGTAGTATATTACAGTGTTTTATAGTATATTACAGTAAAACACAGTAAAGTAAAGTAAAGCATGCTAAAGTATGGTAATGTATAGTATAGTACAGTAAAAGCATGCTAAAGTATAGTAAGGTATAGTAAAGTAGAGTAAAGAACGCTAAAGTATAGTAAGGCATAGCAAAGTATAGTAAAGCATAGTAAAGTATAGTAAAGTATAGTAAAGTATAGTAAAGCATAGTAAAGTATAGTAAGGTATAGTAAAGTATAGTAAAGCATAGTAAAGTATAGTAAAGCATAGTAAAGTATAGTAAAGCATAGTAAAGTATAGTAAAGCATAGTAAAGTATAGTAAGGTATAGTAAAGTATAGTAAAGCACGCTAAAGTATAGTAAAGCATAGTAAAGTATAGCAAAGCATAGTAAAGTATAGTAAAGTACAGTAAAGCATGCTAAAGTATAGTAAAGTGTAGTAATGTATAGTATAGAACAGTAAAAGCATGCTAAAGTATAGTAAAGTATAGTAAAGCATAATGAAGTATCGTAAGGTATAGCATAGTAAAGTACATTAAAGCATAGTACAGTTTTGTAAAGTATAGTAAGGTATAGTATAGTATTGAAAAGCATGGTAAGGTATAGTACAGTATTGTAAAGTATAGTAAAGTACAGCATAGTATACCTCTATGGCATGAGTGTACTGTTCCAGCCTGTTGTCGATCTTGGAGATGGGGATGGGAGGCTGGGTCTTCTTGATGCTGTTGCTGTTTTAAAACAAGACATATTATTCCATGAACATCATTTTTCATAGTACTCTGAGGTAGAGGTTAGGGTTGATAGTACTCTGAGGTAGAGGTTAGGGTTGATAGTACTCTGAGGTAGAGGTTAGGGTTGATAGTACTCTGAGGTAGGGTTAGGGTTAGGGTTGATAGTACTCTGAGGTAGAGGTTAGGGTTGATAGTACTCTGAGGTAGGGTTAGGGTTGGGGTTGATAGTACTCTGAGGTAGAGGTTAGGGTTGATAGTACTCTGAGGTAGGGTTAGGGTTGGGGTTGATAGTACTCTGAGGTAGAGGTTAGGGTTGATAGTACTCTGAGGTAGAGGTTAGGGTTGATAGTACTCTGAGGTAGGGTTAGGGTTGGGGTTGATAGTACTCTGAGGTAGGGTTAGGGTTAGGGTTGATAGTACTCTGAGGTAGGGTTAGGGTTGATAATACTCTGAGGTAGAGGTTGGGGTTGATAGTACTCTGAGGTAGGGTTAGGGTTAGGGTTGATAGTACTCTGAGGTAGGGTTAGGGTTGATAATACTCTGAGGTAGGGTTAGGGTTAGGGTTGATAGTACTCTGAGGTAGGGTTAGGGTTGATAATACTCTGAGGTAGAGGTTAGGGTTGATAGTACTCTGAGGTAGAGGTTAGGGTTGATAGTACTCTGAGGTAGAGGTTAGGGTTGATAGTACTCTGAGGTAGGGTTAGGGTTGATAGTACTCTGAGGTAGAGGTTAGGGTTAGGGTTGATAGTACTCTGAGGTAGGGTTAGGGTTAGGGTTGATAGTACTCTGAGGAAGGGTTAGGGTTAGGGTTGATAGTACTCTGAGGTAGGGTTAGGGTTAGGGTTGATAGTACTCTGAGGTAGGGTTAGGGTTAGGGTTGATAGTACTCTGAGGTAGGTAAAGGTATAGCTCATTCAGAAGGTGAATTCACCAATTTGTAAGTCGCTCTGGATAAGAGCGTCTGCTAAATGACTTAAATGTAAATGTAAAGGTAGGGTTAGGGTTAGGGTTGATAGTACTCTGAGGTAGGGTTAGGGTTGATGGTACTCTGAGGTAGAGGTTAGGGTTAGGGTTGATAGTACTCTGAGGTAGAGGTTAGGGTTAGGGTTGATGGTACTCTGAGGTAGGGTTAGGGTTGATGGTACTCTGAGGTAGAGGTTAGGGTTAGGGTTGATAGTACTCTGAGGTAGAGGTTAGGGTTGATAGTACTCTGAGGTAGGGTTAGGGTTGATAGTACTCTGAGGTAGAGGTTAGGGTTAGGATTGATAGTACTCTGAGGTAGGGTTAGGGTTAGGATTGATAGTACTCTGAGGTAGGGTTAGGGTTGGGGTTGATAGTATTCTGAGGTAGAGGTTAGGGTTGATAGTACTCTGAGGTAGGGTTAGGGTTAGGATTGATAGTACTCTGAGGTAGGGTTAGGGTTAGGATTGATAGTACTCTGAGGTAGGGTTAGGGTTAGGATTGATAGTACTCTGAGGTAGGGTTAGGGTTGGGGTTGATAGTATTCTGAGGTAGAGGTTAGGGT
>NC_088213.1:5352622-5412622 GCF_036934945.1 Oncorhynchus masou masou | reverse complement strand
AGGTGTATAGTACTGTCATGAACTGGTAAAGGTACTGTCATGACCTGGTAAAGGTGTATAGTACTGTCATGACCTGTTAAAGGTGTATAATACTGTCATGACCTGGTAAAGGTGTATAATACTGTCATGACCTGGTAAAGGTGTATAATACTGTCATGACCTGGTAAAGGTGTATAGTACTGTCATGACCTGTTAAAGGTGTATAGTACTGTCATGACCTGGTAAAGGTGTATAATACTGTCATGACCTGGTAAAGGTGTATAATACTGTCATGACCTGTTAAAGGTGTTAAAGGTAGTACTGTCATGACCTGTTAAAGGTGTATAGTACTGTCATGACCTGGTAAAGGTGTATAATACTGTCATGACCTGGTAAAGGTGTATAATACTGTCATGACCTGTTAAAGGTGTATAGTACTGTCATGACCTGGTAAAGGTGTATAATACTGTCATGACCTGGTAAAGGTGTATAGTACTGTCATGACCTGTTAAAGGTGTATAATACTGTCATGACCTGGTAAAGGTGTATATTACTGTCATGACCTGGTAAAGGTGTATAATACTGTCATGACCTGGACCTGGTAAAGGTGTATAGTACTGTCATGACCTGGTAAAGGTGTATAGTACTGTCATGACCTGGTAAAGGTGTATAGTACTGTCATGACCTGGTAAAGGTGTATAGTACTGTCATGACCTGGTAAAGGTGTATAATACTGTCATGACCTGGTAAAGGTGTATAATACTGTCATGACCTGTTAAAGGTGTATATTACTGTCATGACCTGTTAAAGGTGTATATTACTGTCATGACCTGTTAAAGGTGTATAGTACTGTCATGACCTGTTAAAGGTGTATAATACTGTCATGACCTGTTAAAGGTGTATAATACTGTCATGACCTGTTAAAGGTGTATAGTACTGTCATGACCTGTTAAAGGTGTATAATACTGTCATGACCTGGTAAAGGTGTATATTACTGTCATGACCTGGTAAAGGTGTATAGTACTGTCATGACCTGGTAAAGGTGTATGATACTGTCATGACCTGTTAAAGGTGTATAATACTGTCATGACCTGGTAAAGGTGTATAGTACTGTCATGACCTGATAAAGGTACTGTCATGACCTGGTAAAGGTACTGTCAGGACCTGGTAAAGGTGTATAGTACTGTCATGACCTGGTAAAGGTGTATAATACTGTCATGACCTGGTAAAGGTGTATAATACTGTCATGACCTGGTAAAGGTGTATAATACTGTCATGACCTGTTAAAGGTGTATAATACTGTCATGACCTGGTAAAGGTGTATAATACTGTCATGACCTGTTAAAGGTGTATAGTACTGTCATGACCTGTTAAAGGTGTATAATACTGTCATGACCTGGTAAAGGTGTATAGTACTGTCATGACCTGGTAAAGGTGTATGTAGGTGCCACACAGTAAGTTGAAAGGAACGCTTGGTCGCGGATCTGTTTGGGTTGTCTTGCCAACTCATATGGTCATTGATGCATGACAGCGTCTATATTTGGCAAGACAGCACCAACAGATCTGGGACCAGGCTAGAAACAAGAGCTGAGTTTGTATGAAGCGCAGAATGACATGAAAAAAGACAGACAGCTGACAAGTGGTGTCACGTTACTACCACACGGAACACAACAGAACAGAACCCTTGTGTCACAGTTATCCCCGTGGTGACCTTTAACCTGGAATGCCCCCTGCATGGGGTCAACGTTCCAGAACCTTTAATCCACATAAAAATAATAATTCTGTGTTCTGTTATATTATGTTTCCCCTTCAGATTCAGAATCACTTTTGTACTACATTTGAAGTAAAAATCGAACCGGATCTCTGTTGTAATGCATCGTATATACAACAACAAATATCATGCTGATGATTCCTTGAGATTTATTAGAAATATTTCCTTTCGTTTTAGTTATAAAGGCAAACAGGGAACAGAATCTAACAGGGGGGACAGAATCTAACACAGGGGGGACAGAATCTAAAACAGGGGGGCTCAATCTGACACGGGGAGGGACAGAATCTAAAAGGGGGGTCTCAATCTAACACGGGGGGACAGAATCTAAAGGGGGGTCTCAATCTAACACGGGGGGGACAGAATCTAAAAGGGGGTCTCAATCTAACACGGGGGAAACAGAATCTAACAGGGGGACTCAGTCTAACACGGGGGCTCAATCTAACACGGGGGCTCCATCTAACACGGGGGGACAGAATCTAACACGGGGAGGCTCAATCTAACACGGGGGGCAGAATCTAACAGGGGGCTCAATCTAACAGGGGGGCTCAATCTAACAGGGGGCTCAATCTAACAGGGGGCTCAATCTAACAGGGGGCTCAATCTAACAGGGGGCTCAATCTAACAGGGGGCTCAATCTAACAGGGGGCTCAATCTAACAGGGGGCTCAATCTAACAGGGGGCTCAATCTAACATGGGGCTCAATCTAACACGGGGGGGCTCAATCTAACAGGGGGGCTCAATCTAACAGGGGGGCTCAATCTAACATGGTGGGGGCAGAATCTAAAACAACAACAGAATAATTTTGATTTGGATGAAATGTTCTGAAATACGTTTGTCCTCTGGAACACTGGGTCTCCAAGGTGAAACTCACCGTGCCGGTGTTCTCAGACATCATCCTCTCCTCGGTGTCATTCTGGAAGGACACACATCACAGGGAAGCACATTGATGACAGGAAAGACACAAGCCAACGCCACAGCTGCAGACAGTTTCTTTCAGATGCCTTTTACACTGCTAACGACGTGCCAAGAAACATGATAATATATAAGGTCAATAATCTGATAGATACGTACAGTGAGAGGAACACTTTTCGACGGTCGAAATGGTGTCTTTTCCTAATAGTTGGCTAATAATCTTTGTGTTTTGTCCGATTGATTTTACATTTCTCAACTGAACGACTCGATTAGCGTAGTGTCAGCTAGCTACATAGTTGTCTTCGCTGTCTTCGTATCCAAGATAATTGTGCAGTTTAGAGTGTGTAGACTTAGAGTGATTATCTTAATTTACCGAGGTTAGCTAGCCAGCTATTTGTCGTCCTTAACGTAGGAAATGCTGCTAGCTAGCTAGCCAACAGCTAGCCAACCTCTACCGAATTGAACTCCAACTACCCGGTCAACATTCCGCGTCGCTCCACAGGTAGTCTCACATTTTCATTTCACTTCATTACAGTACAACGGTTTGATTTGTTTGATCGTAGCTAGCCAGCTACATAGCCGTCTTTGTATCTAAGACAATTGTGTAGTCTAGAGCGATTTTCTAGGTTAGCTGGCCAGCTATTGTCGTTCTTCTAACGTAGCTAGCCAGCTAGCCCCCGAATAGCAGCACTGTAGTAACTATTACAGTACAACGGTTTGTTTTGTTTGATCGTAGCTAGCTAGCTACATAGCCGTCTTTGTATCTAAGACAATTGTGTAGCCTAGAGCGATTTTCTAGGTTAGCTGGCCAGCTATTGTCCTTCTTTTAACGTAGCTAGCCAGCTAGCCCCCGAATAGCAGCACTGTAGTAACTATTACAGTACAACGGTTTGTTTTGTTTGATCGTAGCTAGCTAGCTACATAGCCGTCTTTGTATCTAAGACAATTGTGTAGCCTAGAGCGATTTTCTAGGTTAGCTAGCCAGCTATTGTCGTTCTTTTAAAGTAACGTAACGCAATTAACCTGCTAGCTAGCCAGCTAGCCCCCGAATAGCAGCACTGTAGTAACTATTACACTCGACGGAACGACTTGATTAGTGTAGTGTCAACATCGCAGCCACTACCAGCTAGCCTACTCCAGCAGTACTGTATCATTTCAATCATTTTAGTCAATAAGATTCTTGCTACGTAAGCTTAACTTTCTGAACACTCGAGACGTGTAGTCCACTTGTCATTCCAATCTCCTTTGCATTAGCGTAGCCTCTTCTGTACCCTGTTAACTATGTGTCTATCTATCCCTGTTCTCTCCTCTCTGCACAGACCATACAAACGCTCCACACCGCGTGGCCGCGGCCACCCTAATCTGGTGGTCCCAGCGCGCACGACCCACGTGGAGTTCCTGGTCTCCGGTAGCCTCTGGAACTGCCGATCTGCGGCCAACAAGGCAGAGTTCATCTCAGCCTATGCCTCCCTCCAGTCCCTCGACTTCCTGGCACTGACGGAAACATGGATCACCACAGATAACACTGCTACTCCTACTGCTCTCTCTTCGTCCGCCCACGTGTTCTCGCACACCCCGAGAGCTTCTGGTCAGCGGGGTGGTGGCACCGGGATCCTCATCTCTCCCAAGTGGTCATTCTCTCTCTCCCCTTACCCATCTATCTATCGCCTCCTTTGAATTCCATGCTGTCACAGTTACCAGCCCTTTCAAGCTTAACATCCTTATCATTTATCGCCCTCCAGGTTCCTCGGAGAGTTCATCAATGAGCTTGATGCCTTGATAAGCTCCTTTCCTGAGGACGGCTCACCTCTCACAGTCCTGGGCGACTTTAACCTCCCCACGTCTACCTTTGACTCATTCCTCTCTGCCTCCTTCTTTCCACTCCTCTCCTTTTTGACCTCACCCTCTCACCTTCCCCCTACTCACAAGGCAGGCAATACGCTCGACCTCATCTTTACTAGATGCTGTTCTTCCACTAACCTCACTGCAACTCCCCTCCAAGTCTCCGACCACTACCTTGTATCCTTTTCCCTCTCGCTCTCATCCAACACTTCCCACACTGCCCCTACTCGGATGGTATCGCGCCGTCCCAACCTTCGCTCTCTCTCCCCCGCTACTCTTTCCTCTTCCATCCTATCATCTCTTCCCTCTGCTCATACCTTTTAGAGGAAAATATATTTGTTTGTACATTTTTTTTTCATTGAAACCTTTATTAAACGAGGCAAGTCAGTTAAAGAATAAATTCTTATTTACAGTGACGGCCTACACCGGCCAAACCCAAACTTGGACGACGCTGGGCCAACTGTGCACCGCCCTATGGGACTCCCAATCATGGCTGGTTGTGATGCAGCCTGGAATCAAACCAGGGTGTCTGTAGTGACGCCTCAAGCACTGACATGCAGTGTTTTAGACCGCAGCTCCACTCCTACTTGTAATAGAAGTATTACTAGTGTTGTACTGGTTTAACAGAAGCACAGAAAACATTGGATTGAGTGAGTCACTTCATTGGTTATGACTCAACAGTTGGCACATTAGCAAGGTTGCTATTGAGCAATGCAAACGTGTGTTACATCCTATTTAGCTGTGAGCCAGAAAAGAAAGTTGGGTGCTTTCCCATAAAGACATGAATTAACCCATAAAGACATGAATTAACCCATGAAGACATGAATTAACCCATGAAGACATGAATTAACCCATGAAGACATGAATTAACCCATGAAGACATGAATTAGCCCATGAAGACATGAATTAGCCCATGAAGACATGAATTAGCCCATGAATACATGAATTAACCCATGAAGACATGAATTAACCCATGAAGACATGAATTAAACCATGAAGACATGAATTAACCCATGAAGACATGAATTAACCCATAAAGACATTAATTAACCCATAAAGACATGAATTAACCCATGACGGTCCGTGAAGTGTTGGAGTGTTTAAGGAAAGTTGACCACATGCAGCTACACACATAGCACAACACAACAGCTGTGTCCCCAATGGAACCCTATCTGGCACCCTATGGGTCCTGGTCAACGGTAGTGCACTATAAAGGGAATAGGTTCCATTTGGAAGGCACACAAAGGCTCTGTTCCAGTATCCATAGTAACATAGTTCTTAGAATAAAGCAGAGTATTGGGGGCGGGGATTCTAAGAGGCAGACTAGTATGGACGTTAGAACACAGCCTAAAACTCTCAGCCTAAAACTCTCTAAATGCTTTCAACACAGGAAGCGTGAAAAGCATTTCTTCACACTTATTCAAAAAACATCAAGGTGAAGAAATATAGGATGATGTGTCAACATGACATGCAAGAGGTGGAGAGGTGGTGTGGGGGTGTGATGACACCACGTGAGAGAAGAAAATGTAGAGAAGTGATCCTGTAGTCAACATTGTCTTTTGTGTTTCTACGATAAGATTGAGAAAACAAACTGTTTTGCTCATCAAAGAGTTGATTTTGAAAGTATGTTATATGTAGTAGTTAGTAAAACAAAAAGTGTCTTCAGACTAGAAGGTTTGTTTCAAATCTGACACAGTTCACTTTTGTCTGAGAAGGAGTGTTGAAAACATTTTCTGAAAGCAAATGAACCAAGTCAAGAAACGGAACCCAAAGGAAGCCAATGTGAATAGTCATACCGACATCAGACTCTAAGTAGAGACTCATGTTACCTGTCATACCACCACAGACCAGACAGGACTCTCACTTCACATCACAGAGCAAACACAGTTATATCCATCCACACACTGCACTGACAGACAGTCGACAACTTACTGGGTAAAACAGAAGGAGGAGTTTCTGGTAGGATGGCATGGCAGAGGGAACAGAACACAGTGGCAGACATCCTACATCAAGCACTGTGTAACACCGTGTGAGTCGGCATGGCAGAGGGAACAGAACACAGTGGCAGACATCCTACATCAAGCACTGTGTAACACCGTGTGAGTCGGCATGGCAGAGGGAACAGAACACAGTGGCAGACATCCTACATCAAGCACTGTGTAACACCGTGTGAGTCGGCATGGCAGAGGGAACAGAACACAGTGGCAGACATCCTACATCAAGCACTGTGTAACACCGTGTGAGTCGGCATGGCAGAGGGACCAGAACACAGTGGCAGACATCCTACATCAAGCACTGTGTAACACCGTGTGAGTCACATGGCAGAGGGACCAGAACACAGTGGCAGACATCCTACATCAAGCACTGTGTAACACCGTGTGAGTCGGCATGGCAGAGGGACCAGAACACAGTGGCAGACATCCTACATCAAGCACTGTGTAACACCGTGTGAGTCGGCATGGCAGAGGGAACAGAAAGGGGGCAGACATCCTACATCAAGCACTGTGTAACACCGTGTGAGTCGGCATGGCAGAGGGACCAGAACACAGTGGCAGACATCCTACATCAAGCACTGTGTAACACCGTGTGAGTCGGCATGGCAGAGGGAACAGAAAGGGGGCAGACATCCTACATCAAGCACTGTGTAACACCGTGTGAGTCGGCATGGCAGAGGGAACAGAACACAGTGGCAGACATCCTACATCAAGCACTGTGTAACACCATGTGAGTCGGCATGGCAGAGGGAACAGAACACAGTGGCAGACATCCTACATCAAGCACTGTGTAACACCGTGTGAGTCGGCATGGCAGAGGGAACAGAAAGGGGGCAAATATGCTGTGAAATACATCCTATGAAGGTTTTCAGGGGCTACATCCTGTATATGAAGAAATCCATTGAAACCTTTTTGGTTCAAATAAAAATCATTTTCTCTACAACTGTGGGCATGTGGTTAGGTGAATGACAAGGTCATGTGTATGGTGATAAATTATATGGGATATCAGAAGTATCTTGAAGTTATGAGACAGACAGACAGACAGACAGACAGACAGACAGACAGACAGACAGACAGATAGATAGATAGATAGATAGATAGATAGATAGATAGATAGATAGATAGATAGATAGATAGATAGATAGATAGATAGATAGATAGATAGATAGATGATGGATAGATAGATAGATAGATAGATAGATAGATAGATAGATAGATAGATAGATAGACAGATAGATAGATAGATAGATAGATAGATAGATAGATAGATAGATAGATAGATAGATAGATAGATAGATAGATAGATAGATAGATAGATAGATAGATAGATAGATAGATAGATACCGGGACATCAGTAGTACCTTGAAGGTGGGGCTCATGGGACTGAAGGGGCTGAAGGACTCGTCTCCCTCAATGCTGGAAATACTGAGGTTCTTCATCCTTCTCTCTGAAGCCGCCATCCTCCTACTCTCTATCCCGTCTTTCACCCTCTTCCTCTCCTCCTGTAGAAAGAGAAACTACATCAGAACAACACACCCCTCTTCTTCTCCTCCTGCAGACAGAGGAACTACATCAGAACAACACACCCCTCTTCCTCTCCTCCTGCAGACAGAGAAACTACATCAGAACAACACACCCCTCTTCCTCTCCTCCTGTAGACAGAGAAACTACATCAGAACAACACACCCCTCTTCCTCTCTTCCTGCAGACAGAGAAACTACATCAGAACAACACACCCCTCTTCCTCTCCTCCTGTAGACAGAGAAACTACATCAGAACAACACACCCCTCTTCCTCTCCTCCTGCAGACAGAGAAACTACATCAGAACAACACACCCCTCTTCCTCTCCTCCTGCAGACAGAGAAACTACATCAGAACAACACACCGCTCTTCCTCTCCTCCTGTAGACAGAGAAACTACATCAGAACACACCCCTCTTCCTCTCCTCCTGTAGACAGAGAAACTACATCAGAACAACACACCCCTCTTCCTCTCCTCCTGCAGACAGAGAAACTACATTAGAACAACACACCCCTCCTCCTCTCCTCCTGTAGACAGAGAAACTACATCAGAACAACACACCCCTCTTCCTCTCCTCCTGTAGACAGAGAAACTACATTAGAACAACACACCCCTCTTCCTCTCCTCCTGTAGACAGAGAAACTACATCAGAACAACACACCCCTCTTCTTCTCCTCCTGCAGACAGAGAAACTACATCAGAACAACACACCCCTCTTCTTCTCCTCCTGCAGACAGAGAAACTACATCAGAACAACACACCCCTCTTCCTCTCCTCCTGTAGACAGAGAAACTACATCAGAACAACACACCCCTCTTCTACTCCTCCTGTAGACAGAGAAACTACATCAGAACAACACACCCCTCTTCCTCTCCTCCTGCAGACAGAGAAACTACATCAGAACAACACACCCCTCTTCCTCTCCTCCTGCAGACAGAGAAACTACATCAGAACAACACACCCCTCTTCCTCTCCTCCTGTAGACAGAGAAACTACATCAGAACAACACACCCCTCTTCCTCTCCTCCTGCAGACAGAGAAACTACATCAGAACAACACACCCCTCTTCTTCTCCTCCTGCAGACAGAGAAACTACATCAGAACAACACACCCCTCTTCTTCTCCTCCTGCAGACAGAGAAACTACATCAGAACAACACACCCTCTTCCTCTCCTCCTGTAGACAGAGAAACTACATCAGAACAACACACCCCTCTTCCTCTCCTCCTGCAGACAGAGAAACTACATCAGAACAACACACCCCTCTTCTTCTCCTCCTGTAGACAGAGAAACTACATCAGAACAACACACCCCTCTTCTTCTCCTCCTGCAGACAGAGAAATTACATCAGAACAACACACCCCTCTTCCTCTCCTCCTGCAGACAGAGAAACTACATCAGAACAACACACCCCTCTTCCTCTCCTCCTGCAGACAGAGAAACTACATCAGAACAACACACCCCTCTTCTACTCCTCCTGTAGACAGAGAAACTACATCAGAACAACACACCCCTCTTCATCTCCTCCTGCAGACAGAGAAACTACATCAGAACAACACACCCCTCTTCCTCTCCTCCTGCAGACAGAGAAACTACATCAGAACAACACACCCCTCTTCTTCTCCTCCTGCAGACAGAGAAACTACATCAGAACAACACACCCCTCTTCTTCTCCTCCTGTAGACAGAGAAACTACATCAGAACAACACACCCCTCTTCTTCTCCTCCTGTAGACGGAGAAATTACATCAGAACAACACACATACACATACAGTGGGGTAAAAAAGTATTTAGTCAGCCACCAATTGTGCAGGTTCTACAGAGGAGCCTCTTAAGAAGGAGTTACAGGTCTGTGAGAGCCAGAAATCTTGCTTGTTTGTAGGTGACCAAATACGTATTTTCCACCATAATTTGCAAATAAATTCCTTAAAAATCCTACAATGTGATTTTCTGGATTTTCTTTACTCATTTTGTCTGTCATTTTTGAAGTGTACCTATGATGAAAATTACAGGCCTCTCTCATCTTTTAAAGTAGGAGAACTTGCACAATTGGTGGCTGACTAAATAATTTTTGGCCCCACTGTACATGAGCCTGAACTGACCTCTGCTGTGCATGTTGTGCATTATAATGCATTATAACGCATTATGTCAGAGCTCACAAGGTGTTAGAAAAGTGCTAACAATGCATTATGAAGAAGGTGTTCATAGGAAGTGTTACCAACATGCATATACACACACAGATAGTGCACATACCAGTCTCAGAGTAGGAGTGCTGGTCTAGGATCTGACCCCCCCTGTTCATTCATTATAACGGACCCAGGTCTCACCTCCTCCTGCTCCTGTCTGTGCTGCTCCTCTTTCTCTCTCTGGTGCTCCTCCTCCTCCCTGGCTCTGCGTTTCTCCTCTCTCCTGCGGTTCAACTCCTCCATCTCCTCCTGGTCCTCCTGCTGTCTCTGTTTCAGCTGTTCCAGGGTGCTCTGTCCCTGGCCTGGTGTCTTCTCTGTCTCCAGCTGCCCCCCGGGAACCTCTCCATCCACCTCCTCCGGTCTCTGCCCTCCCAAGCTGCCACTACGACTGGAGGAGAGGAGAGGAGAGGAGAGGAGAGGAGAGGAGAAGAGAAGAGAAGAGAAGAGAGGAGAGGATGAAAGTAAAGTCCAAAGTTAGAGGAACGGTTGGAGGAAGCTGCTCCGTCTCTCACTATGATCAAACTGCATTATAAATGTAACACCTTCTAATATCTCCACTGATGTAGCTATGAACTACTTTGGACAGTTCTCATCTTATCAATCCACAAGATTCCCTCAGTTTGCTTTGAAATGTTTACCTGTCTCCTTCAGTGACAAACAAGGAAGAAGTACGTATCTCATCCATCTCTTTCTATCTGTGTCTCATCCATGTCTTTCGGTGTCTCTTCCATCTCTTTCTGTGTCTCATCCATGTCGTTTGGTGTCTCGTCCAAGACTATCTGTGTCTCAACCATGTCTTTCGGGGTGTCATCCATCTCTTTCTGTGTCTCAGCCATGTCTTTCTGTGTCTCATCCATGTCTTTTGGTGTCTCGTCCATGTCTTCCGGTGTCTCTTCCATCTCTTTCTGTGTCTCATCCATGTCTTTCTGTGTCTCATCCATGTCTTTCGGTGTCTCTTCCATCTCTTTCTGTGTCTCATCCATCTCGTTCTGTGTCTCAGCCATGACTATCTGTGTCTCAGCCATCTCTGTATGTATCTCTAGCTGTGTCTCAACACCCGATAGTAGCTCACTCTTAAGGCTTGGTTAAATTAAGGAAGGATGTTGAGCTAGCCCATACAGGAAGTGATGAGAGTCACTGATCTTGTCATGCCTCTTTTTCAGTTCAGTATGAAGTAGGAACTGATAGATGCTTTACAGAAGTTATTATTCTCTCTCTACAAGCCATCACCCATACAGATGTAGGATTTTAATTTGATCGTCGTGTTGCAGGAGAGCTTTCATGCTACGCAGGAAATGTAAAACTAGTTGTCTTCTGAAGTTTGTCATTTCCACTTTTCAATTTCAGACTTGATTTATCCTTACGAATGATGTATCAACCCCTTCAAAAGTGTCCATAAATAATAATCCACTCTATAATTCACATTTCCTGTTGCTGCAGGATTATTTTCCTGCTGTAGAAAACTGGCTCAAATAAAGATCCTCCATCTGTAGCAGGAAGATAAGACTGAAACCAAGGAAACTATAAATAAAGAAACTCAGACAGCTTCAGTCTTTGTGTTGAGTTCTCCTCCTCTTTAAATTGAATTTGGACATTACAATAGTGAGATCTGGCCCCAGTCTGAATCTGTGTCCAAATTGGCACCATATTCCCTTGATAGTGCACTACTTTAGACCAAACAAATGGCACCCTATTCCCGTTATAGTGCACTACTTTAGACCAGCCAAATGGCACCCTATTTCTGTTATAGTGCACTACTTTAGACCAGCCAAATGGCACCCTATTCCCGTTATAGTGCACTACTTTAGACCAGCCAAATGGCACCCTATTCCTGTTATAGTGCACTACTTTAGACCAGCCAAATGGCACCCTATTCCTGTTATAGTGCACTACTTTAGACCAGACAAATGGCACCCTATTCCCATTATAGTGCACTACTTTAGGCCAGACAAATGGAACCCTATTCCCGTTATAGTGCACTACTTTAGACCATCCAAATGGCACCCTAATCCCTATATAGTGCACTACTTTTGGCCAGATGAGGCTCTATTTAAGGATTCGAGCGCCATTTTGGACACACCTTTAGACTATTTTAGGTGTGTTACCTTGGAGACAGTTTCCCTGCAACGAGGTATGAGGTCACTTCTGCTCCAGCTGCTTCCCCATTACTGTTGACGTGTCTCATGACTTTAGAGGTGTAGGAGATCTTCAGCTCAGATTTCTTCTTCTCCACGACCTAAGAAAACAAAACAAACAGAGCATTCAGAAGAACACTTTATAGTCCAATTTGAGTTTTGCCATCAAACGTCATTGGCGGTCAAGTTTGGCATCCCAGCCCAAACATCAGCTTTCCCCTCTTTGCCCTGCCGTGAATAGAGACGACGGTGTGACTTGAGTGATGATTGGATACAGCACGGCATATACACAATCGTAACTCTACCTTGTCATCTGTTACTCTTCTTGAAGTGTCTTGTGTCTTGTTGCTGGCTCTTCGTTCCCACTCTACATCCTTCTCCTCCCTCTCCTCGGGCCCAGGTCCAGGACGTGTCTTCAAGCAGGGCCTGATTGGGGAGGCTCTGTTTAGCCTGAGCAGCTGGGGCTGCTGCTGCTGCTTGGGTTGATGCTGCTGGGGCTGATTCTGCTGCTGCTGGGGGTGATGCTGCTGGGGTTGAAGCTGCTGCTGGGGGTGATGCTGCTGGGGGTGATGCTGCTGGGGGTGATGCTGCTGGGGCTGGGGGTGATTCTGGGGTTGATTCTGCTGCTGGGGCTGATGGTCCTCCGAGGACTCCTGTTCCTCCAGGTGGCGCTGTCTGCGTTTCTCCAACCTCTGGGTCCAGTCACTGAAGCCCTCGTCCTCCTCCAGAGCCAACTGGCAGCCACTAGCCTTCAGCTCACTCTCACACCTGAAGAGACAGGTACAATTGTTAATAACAAGTCAAACCTAAAGGTGATCCAGTCATTTCTAACTGTTCAACAGATATCTATCTTGCCACTATAGAAATATAATGCTGTATTAAACATTTCCTTCAAGAGTAATGACATCTAAGGACAGGGTTATCCAGGCCGAAGATGGCCAGGTCGACCCTCGAAAAAGACAGACAATACTTACAGCCTTCAACACTTCAACCTAATGCATTGTCAACTGAATTCAAAACAGGCTAATTCGGCTAAATTCCTAACTGTTCATTAACAAAAAATCATTAGTGTAAAAACCGTTGTAGTCAACTCAAAGTTAGTTCTGCTAACTCCCTAGTTGCCTCAAAGAACAGTTCTGTTGTAGTAAACCCAACTCAAAGTATATCAGTTCTGCTGACTCCCGTTGCCTAGAACCGTTGTAGTAAACCCAACTCAAAGTATATCAGTTCGACTCCCGACTCCTGACTCCCGTTGCCTAGAACCGTTGTAGTAAACCCAACTCAAAGTATATCAGTTCTGCTAAAACTCAAAGTATATCAGTTCTGCTTGCCTAGAACCGTTGTAGTAAACCCAACTCAAAGTATATCAGTATTCAAAACTTAAAGTGACATCAGCACCCATATGGCACCCATATCTTTAGAAGTTGTAAATACTTAACTGTTTTATGTTTTGTTCACTATTTTCCATTAAAGTACATTAAGTATTCTGAATTAAAATGATTGAATTAACTTGAACATTAATATTTGTTGTAGTGAACATAAAAAAATGCAGGTTCCATCTATTAAATGAAAAAAAAACTTTTTTTTCATTTTTGTCAAGTTTAAGTAGTGAGTGGTTCAGATTAGTAATTTTCAGTGGTCGTGTCTTAATGTTTAATCATGTTTTATGCATTTGATGATTTGTCATTTTAACTCACCTTAACAGTCATTGTTGAACACAGAGCTCATTCCTCTATCAGTAACTGGAGGTAGAGATGTAACCAGTCATTGTTGAACACAGTGCTCATTCCTCTATCAGTAACTGGAGGTAGAGCTGTAAACCAGTCATTGTTGAACACAGTGCTCATTCCTCTATCAGTAACTGGAGGTAGAGATGTAACCAGTCATTGTTGAACACAGTGCTCATTCCTCTATCAGTAACTGGAGGTAGAGCTGTAAACCAGTCATTGTTGAACACAGTGCTCATTCCTCTATCAGTAACTGGAGGTAGAGCTGTAAACCAGTCATTGTTGAACACAGTGCTCATTCCTCTATCAGTAACTGGAGGTAGAGCTGTAAACCAGTCATTGTTGAACACAGTGCCCATTCCTCTATCAGTAACTGGAGGTAGAGCTGTAACCAGTACAGGAAGCTGCATTGTACAGTGAAGAGGCGACTCCGGGATGCTGGCCTTCTCGGCAGAGTTCCTCTCCATCTTAATTAATCTTGTGTTTTTATTGGCCAGTCTGAGATATGGCTTTTTCTTTGCAACTCTACCTGAAAGGCCAGCATCCCGGAGTCGCCTCTTCACTGTTGACGTTGAGACTGGTGTTTTGCGGGTACTATTTAATGAAGCTGCCAGTTGAGGACTTGTGAGGTGTCTGTTTCTCAAACTAGACCCTCTATTGTACTTGTCCTCTTGCTTAGTTATGCACCAGGGCCTCCCACTCCTCTTTTTATTCTGTTTAGAGACTGTTTGCGCTGTTCTGTGAAAGGAGTAGTATACAGCATTGTCTTCTGCAAAGTCTTCAGTTTCTTGGAAATTTCTTGCAACAACAAGAATAGATCAAGAATAGACTGATGAGTTTCAGAAGAAGGTTCTTTGTTTCTGGCCATTTGGAGCCTGTAATCGAACCCACAAATGCTGATGCTCCAGATACTCAACTAGTCTAAAGAAGGTCCGTTTTATTGCTTCTTTATTCAGAACAACAGTTTTTGGCTGTGCTAACATAATTGCAAATGGGTTTTGTAATGATCAATTCGCCTTTTAAAATTAAAAACTTGGATTAGCTAACACAACGTGCCATTGGAACACAGGAGTGGTGGTTGCTGATAATGGGCCTCTGTATGTCTTTGTAGATATTCCATAAAAAATCTGCCATTTCCAGCTACAATAGTCATTTACAACATTAACAATGTCTACACTGTATTTCTTATCAATTTGATATTATTTTAATGGACAATTGTTTTTCTTAGTGACCTCAAACTTTTGAACGGTAGTGTACATATTAGACAACTGTTTTTAGATATATTATATTTTCTTCATAGTTTGTTACGTAAGACATCCATCTTGAAGCCAATAGTTGATTGTCTGCCTCACCTCAAGGGCACCAAAACACCAGGTGGCTAAACGTGCTTGCTGCTAACCACTGTGAAAACAATCAGGTGGCTAAACGTGCTAGCTACTAACCACTGTGAAAACAATCAGGTGGCTAAACGTGCTAGCTGCTAACCACTGTGAAAACAATCAGGTGGCTAAACGTGCTAGCTGCTAACCACTGTGAAAACAATCAGGTGGCTAAACGTGCTAGCTGCTAACCACTGTGAAAACAATCAGGTGGCTAAATGTGCTAGCTGCTAACCACTGTGAAAACAATCGGGTGGCTAAAGTGCTAGCTGCTAACCACTGTGAAAACAATCGGGTGGCTAAACGTGCTAGCTGCTAACCACTGTGAAAACAATTAGGTGGCTAAACGTGCTAGCTGCTAACCACTGTGAAAACAATCAGGTGGCTAAACATGCTAGCTGCTAACCACTGTGAAAACAATCAGGTGGCTAAACGTGCTAGCTGCTAACCACTGTGAAAACAATCAGGTGGCTAAACGTGCTAGCTGCTAACCACTGTGAAAACAATCAGGTGGCTAAACATGCTAGCTGCTAACCACTGTGAAAACAATCAGGTGGCTAAACGTGCTAGCTGCTAACCACTGTGAAAACAATTAGGTGGCTAAACGTGCTAGCTACTAACCACTGTGAAAACAATCAGGTTGCTTCTGTAATATTGTTAGCGGTCAGCACAATGTTGAAAGGGGAAAAGACAGTGGGGGTCAGGTACTGTAGAGAGGTCAGCGGACAGGCAGCGGTCACAGGAAGTGAGTCTTTACAGCCAAACACCTGCAGTCAGCCTACAGCAGCCGAGTGTGTGTGTGTGTGTGTGTGTGTGTGTGTGTGTGTGTGTGTGTGTGTGTGTGTGTGTGTGTGTGTGTGTGTGTGTGTGTGTGTGTGTGTGTGTGTGTGTGTGTGTGTCAAATCATCAAATCAAATTGTATTGTCACATGTGCCAAATACAACAGATGCAGACCTTACAGTGAGATGCTTACAAGCCCTTAACCAACAATGCCGTTTTTAGAAAAACCCTAAAAAGTAAGAGATAAGAATAACAAATAATTAAAGAGCCACAGTAAATAACAATAGCGGGGCTGTATATAGGGGGCACCGGTACAGAGTCAATGTGCGGGGGCACCGGTGTCGAGGTAATTGAGGTAATATGTACATGTAGGTGGAGTTATTAAAGTGACTATGCATAGATAATGACAGAGAGTAGTAGCAGCGGCGGGGGGGGGCAATGCAAATAGTCTGGGCAGCCATTTGATTAGCTGTACAGGAGTCTTATGGCTTGGTGGTAGAAACTGTTTAGAAGTCTCTTGGACCTAGACTTGCTGCTCTGGTACCGCTTGCCGTGTGGTAGCAGAGAGAACAGTCTATGAGTAGGGTGGCTGGAGCCTTTGACAATTTTTAGGGCCTTCCTCTGACAACGCCTGGTATAGAGGTCCTGGATGGCTGGAAGCTTGGCCCCAGTGATGTACTGGGCCGTACACACACCGCCTGGTATAGAGGTTCTGGATGGCAGGAAGCTTGGCCCCAGTGATGTACTGGGCCCCCTCTGACACCGCCTGGTATAGAGGTTCTGGATGGCTGGAAGCTTGGCCCCAGTGATGTACTGGGCCGTACACACTACCCTCTGACACCGCCTGGTATAGAGGTTCTGGATGGCTGGAAGCTTGGCCCCAGTGATGTACTGGGCCGTATCCACTACCCTCTGACACCGCCTGGTATAGAGGTCCTGGATGGCAGGAAGCTTGGCCCCAGTGATGTACTGGGCCGTACACACTACCCTCTGTAGTGCCTTGCCGTCCGAGGCCAAACAGTTGCCAAACCAGGCAGTGATGCAACTCATCAGGATGCTCTCAATGTTGCAGCTGTAGAACCTTTTGAGGATCTGAGGACCCATGCCAAATCTTTCCAGTCTCCCGAAGGGGAATAGGTTTTGTCGTACCCTCTTCACAATTGTCTTGGTGTGTTTGGACCATGTTAGTTTGTTGGTGATGTGGAAGCCAAGGAACTTAAAGCTCTCAACCTGCTCCACTACAGCACCATCCATGAGAATTTTCTTCCCTCTGGTTGCAAATTTAACATGCTGATAGAAATGAGGTAAAAGTGATTTAAGTTTCCCTGCAATAAAGTCCGGGGCCACTAGGAGCCTGGCCTCTGGATGAGCGTTTTCCTGTTTGCTTCAGTTTAGCCCAGCAGATGACAGGTGTTAGCCAGACCCCAGGGCCTGTGGCTCAGCGTCATGGCAACGGGACACACATGTACTGTGGCCATGGAAACATACACAAAACTGAACAACCGACCGACCTCGCTGCCAACGGAACGGACGCCACTGCTGCATCCTGTTTCCTCTGAGTGAGCTATGGGCTGTATCCCAAATGGCACCCATTTCCCTAAATAGTGCACTACTTTAGACCAGAGCCCTATTCACCATATAGTGCACATCCATATAGTGCACTACTTTTTACCAGAGCCCGATGTAGTCGTGCACTACTTTTTACCAGAACCCGGTGTAGTAGTGCACTACACAGGGGATAGGGTGCCCATTGGGACGAAGGCATGCTCTCTTCCTGTAGCCCGGCCTTCTGTCATTTCTCTTTTCTCATTGTTGCAACAAAGCAAAAAATAAATATAGTTTAGGTTGATTTATTAATGTGCTGCATAGAAGTGCATTAAAACATTAACAAGTAGCATAATAACAGAATAACATTAACAAGTAGAATAATAACAGTTATTCTACCTGGAACCAAAAACGGTTTCCACCCGGAACTAAAAATGGCTCTACCTGGAACCAAAAACGCTTTCCACCCGGAACTAAAACGGTTTCCACCTGGAACTAAAAATGGTTCTACCTGGAACTAAAAAGGGTTCTACCTGGAACTAAAAGCGGTTCCACCTGGAACCAAAAAGGGTTCCACCTGGAACTAAAAAGGGTTCTTTCATGGGGACAGCCGAAGAATCCTTTTGGAACTCTTTTTTTCTAAGAATGTACCGTAATTAGATCTCTGGTTAAAAAAATAATCTACATGCAAGTGTTTTTCTTCTGGATAAAGGACCATTTATTTCCTGTGTAACATTTGAAACCACTACCACACCCCTGCAGATGTTTCTTTAACTAGATTTTTCTTAACGAGAAATGTAGCAACCTATGAGTCACCAATAGGTTTGAGTCACCAGTAGGTTTGAGTCACCAGTAGGTTTGAGTCACCAATAGGTTTGAGTCACCAGTAGGTTTGAGTCACCAGTAGGTTTGAGTAACCAGTAGGTTTGAGTCACCAATAGGTTTGAGTCACCAATAGGTTTGAGTCACCAATATATTTGAGTCACCAGTAGGTTTCAGTCACCAATATGTTTGAGTAACCAGTAGATTTAAGTCACCAATAGATTTGAGTCACCAGTAGGTTTGAGTCACCAGTAGGTTTGAGTCACCAGTAGGTTTCAGTCACCAGTAGGTTTGAGTCACCAATATATTTGAGTAACCAATAGGTTTGAGTCACCAATATACCTGAGTCACCCATAGGTTTTAGTCACCAGTAGGTTTGAGTTACCAATAGGTTTGAGTAACCAGTAGGTTTAAGTCACCAATAGGTTTGAGTCACCAGTAGGTTTGAGTCACCAGTAGGTTTGAGTCACCAGTAGGTTTGAGTCACCAATTGGTTTGAGTCACCAATAGGTTTGAGTCACCAGTAGGTTTCAGTCACCAGTAGGTTTGAGTCACCAGTAGGTTTCAGTCACCAGTAGGTTTGAGTCACCAGTAGGTTTGAGTAACCAATATATTTGAGTAACCAATAGGTTTGAGTCACCAGTAGGTTTGAGTCACCAATTTGAGGTTGGAGTAACCAGTAGGTTTGGTTTTAGTCACCAATAGGTTTGAGTCACCAATAGTAGGTTTGAGTCACCAGTAGGTTTGAGTCACCAATAGGTTTGAGTCACCAATTGGTTTGAGTCACCAGTATGTTTGAGTCACCAATTTTGAGTTTTTGAGTCACCAATAGGTTTGAGTCACCAATAGGTTTGAGTCACCAGTAGGTTTGAGTCACCAGTAGGTTTGACTCACCAATCACCAATAGGTTTGAGTCACCAGTAGGTTTGAGTCACCAGTAGGTTTGATATATTGACTAACCAAGGGAACAAGAAGTAGTAGCCTAAACTACCACACATCTTTCAGAGGAAACTATTGATTCAATACAATAGACCTGTTGTGGAGGAACATGGCTCACACACATGCACACACATGAATGCACAAACACACACACACACACACACACACACACACACACACACACTCACTCACTCACTCACTCACTCACTCACTCACTCACTCACTCACTCACTCACTCACTCACTCACTCACTCACTCACTCACTCACTCACTCACTTACTCACTCACTATGTAAGGCCTAACAGTAGATAAGCAATGTCAACTCCTTTCCTGATCAGCTCAATGCCTCCCCCTGGGTAGAGTAGGTTCTCTCCCTTCAATACACATCAACACTGACAGGGCATTTAAAACCAATAGCACAGCACACTGAAGGTTGCGACCCTAAGAGCACCCTGTTCTCCAAGGGCTCCGGTCAAACCTGTACACTATATAGTAAACAGGGAGTCATTTGGGACACAACCCAGGTCCATTGAGACACAACCCGGGTCTATATACTGTAAACCCTGATAGGATACGTGACAGTACTTCATTAGCGAACGCTAGCTAATGTTGTCTTGTTTCCCTACAGTCTATTCAGCACCATTGAGACATCAGTCAGATTACCTACAGTCTAGTCATCACCATTGAGACATTGTCAGATTACCTACAGTCTAATCAGCACCATTGAGACATTGTCAGATTACCTAGTCTATTCAGCACCATTGAGACATCAATCAGATTACCTACAGTCTATTCAGCACCATTGAGACATCAATCAGATTACCTACAGTCTATTCAGCACCATTGAGACGTTTTTATTTTTTATATTTTTTTTAATTAATCTTAATTTAACTAGGCAAGTCAGTTAAGAACAAATTCTTATTTACAAAGACAGCCGATCCTGGCCAAACCCTAACCCGGATGAAGCTGGGGCAATTGTGCCCCGTCATATGGGACTCCCAATCACGGCGAGGGTTGTGATACAGCCCAGGATCGAACCAGGGTGTCTGTTGTGACGCCTCTAGCACTGAGATGCAGTGCCTGAGACCGTTGCGCCACTACAGTAAGCAGTTCACCTCATGCTTTACAAACATGACTTGAGCTACTCAGCTGCTACAGATGAAACCAAGACTGGTGTGGGACGTCTCGTCTTACACCCTGGTGCAGTCTACCATAACCAGAGCAGCATGTTCTATTGTAGGATTCTACAGCAGGAAAGTGTTGGCTCTTCAGCCTCCATTCAGCTTTGTGACTTACATTGGATATAGCTCCGGGAGCCTATTGTCCGGTGTGGGGCTGGTGGTGCTGGCTGGGCCAGTGTGGGTGTGGGGGTCCTGGTCTCCCTGTCTCTCCCTGGCCCTTCGTCTCCGTTCCCGCTCTATCTCCTCAGCATCCTCAATACTGCGCTGGGCCGTCACCCTGGAACACAGAGGCAGCGAAAGAGAATATACAAATAAAATTTCATATTTTCACGTGTGGAGCTATTTTAATTTTTTTTGTTGCTTTTGGACAGAGTAAGAAACACACAGGAAGTCTACAAACATATTCCCTCCTACTGGTGAGATACATGTGAGAGGAACAAAGTGAAAACCAGAGGATATATAATTTTTTAAAACTAGGCAAGTAACTAACTAACCAGCTCACCTGTCAGATAATTATACTGTGACCCTACTAACTAACTAACCAGCTCACCTGACAGATAACTCTACTGTGACCCTACTAACTAACCAGCTCACCTGTCAGATAACTCTACTGTGACCCTACTAACTAACCAGCTCAGCTGTCAGATAACTCTACTGTGACCCTACTAACCAACTAACCAGCTCACCTGTCAGATAACTCTACTGTGACCCTACTAACTAACCAGCTCAACTGACAGATAACTCTACTGTGACCCTACTAACTAACTAACCAGCTCACCTGACAGATAACTCTACTGAGACCCTACTAACTAACTAACCAGCTCACCTGACAGATAACTCTACTGTGACCCTACTAACTAAATAACTAACCAGCTCACCTGACAGATAACTCTACTGTGACACTACTAACTAACTAACCAGCTCACCTGACAGATAACTCTACTGTGACCCTACTAACTAACTAGCTAGCTAACTAACTAACTAACTAACTAACTAACTAACTAACTAACTAACTAACTAACCAGCTCACCTGTCAGATAACTATACTGTAACCCTACTAACTAACTAACCAGCTCACCTGACAGATAACTCTACTGTGACCCTACTAACTAACCAGCTCATCTATCAGATAACTCTACTGTGACCCTACAAACTAACCAGCTCACCTGACAGATAACTCTACTGTGACACTACTAACTAACCAGCTCACCTGACAGATAACTCTACTGTAACCCTACTAACTAACCAACCAGCTCACCTGTCAGATAACTCTACTGTGACCCTACTAACCAACCAGCTCACCTGACAGATAACTCTACTGTGACCCTACTAACTAACTAACCAGCTCACCTGACAGATAACTCTACTGTGACCCTACTAACTAACCAGCTCACCTGTCAGATAACTCTACTGTGACCCTACTAACTAACTAACCAGCTCACCTGACAGATAACTCTATTGTAACCATACTAACTAACTAACCAGCTCACCTGACAGATAACTCTACTGTGACCCTACTAACTAACTAACCAGCTCACCTGTCAGATAACTCTACTGTGACCCTACTAACTAACCAGCTCACCTGACAGATAACTCTACTGTGACCCTACTAACTAACTAACCAGCTCACCTGTCAGATAACTCTACTGTAATCCTACTAACTAACTAACCAGCTCACCTGACAGATAACTCTACTGTGACCCTACTAACTAACCAGCTCACCTGTCAGATAACTCTACTGTAACCATACTAACTAACTAACCAGCTCACCTGACAGATAACTCTACTGTAACCCTACTAACTAACTAACCAGCTCACCTGACAGATAACTCTACTGTAACCCTACTAACTAACCAGCTCACCTGTCAGATAACTCTACTGTGACACTACTAACTAACCAGCTCACCTGACAGATAACTCTACTGTGACCCTACTAACTAACTAACCAGCTCACCTGTCAGATAACTCTACTGTGACCCTACTAACTAACCAGCTCACCTGACAGACAACTCTACTGTGACCCTACTATCTAACTAACCAGCTCACCTGTCAGATAACTCTACTGTGACCCTACTAACTAACTAACCAGCTCACCTGTCAGATAACTATACTGTAACCCTACTAACTAACTAACCAGCTCACCTGACAGATGACTCTACTGTAACCCTACTAACTAACTAACCAGCTCACCTGACAGATAACTATACTGTAATCCTACTAACTAACCAGCTCACCTGTCAGATAACTCTACTGTAACCATACTAACTAACTAACCAGCTCACCTGACAGATAACTCTAATGTAACCCTACTAACTAACTAACCAGCTCACCTGACAGATAACTCTACTGTAACCCTACTAACTAACCAGCTCACCTGACAGATAACTATACTGTAATCCTACTTACTAACCAGCTCACCTGTCAGATAACTATACTATAATCCTACTAAGTAACCAGCTCACCTGTCAGATAACTATACTGTGACCCTACTAACTAACTAACCAGCTCACCTGACAGATAACTCTACTGTAACCCTACTAACTAACCAGCTCACCTGACAGATAACTCTACTGTAACCATACTAACTAACCAGCTCACCTGACAGATAACTCTACTGTAACCCTACTAACTAACTAACCAGCTCACCTGACAGATAACTCTACTGTGACCCTACTAACTAACTAACCAGCTCACCTGACAGATAACTGTACAGTAACCCTACTAACTAACTAACCAGCTCACCTGACAGATAACTCTACTGTGACCCTACTAACTAACTAACCAGCTCACCTGTCAGATAACTCTACTGTGACCCTACTAACTCACTAACCAGCTCACCTGACAGATAACTCTACTGTGACCCTACTAACTAACTAACCAGCTCACCTGACAGATAACTCTACTGTGAGGACCCTAGAGGAGGGATGGAGGAGTGAGATAACTCTACTGAGAGGAGGGAGGAGGAGTGAGGGTCGAGAGGCAGAGGAGGCAGGGAGGGAGGCAGAGGGAGGGGGTGAGTAGGTTAAGAGGTAGAGGAGAGAGGAAGGAGTGGGGAGGGAGGCAGAGGGAGGGGGTAAGTAGGTCGAGGGAGGGAGGGGGTAAGTTGGTCGAGGGAGGGAGGGAGGGAGAAAAGAGACTCTGGAGAAGAGTTATGGTCAGGAGGACTGAAGAGGAGGATGCTAGAGGTTGGAGTGGGTCAAAGAGGATTTTCTTGTCCTGGTATGAACTCTACACAGGAGAGCCATACACACACACACACACACACACACACACACACACACACACACACACACACACACACACACACACACACACACACACACACACACACACACACACACACACACACACACACACACTCCTAGGATCCATCATTTCCTCTCCATTCTTACTGTAAGTGGAGCCAACACAGCGACTGACAGTCCTCAACAATGGCCTTTAATTCACCACAATGGAAACATTCATGTCAATTCAGCCATTTTGTTTCCTAAACTATTTCATAAAATAATAAAAGGACTGACTCATCTTGACCAGGGGGAAATGTTCTTTAATAATCTTTGTTCTGTTTCTAAATCTAAATCAATTAAAAAATGAAGGTTTGATTTCCATCCATAGACTAGACTTAGATTGCCATGCAAATAAATACTGCATAAAATATCTTTCTTTCTACTGTTTTAATTAAGATTGTTTATCATTAAATCACATCAAAGCCCACCATTCTCATGTCCCATATAATTGCTATGTAGACCACAGAGAAGACGGAGCTGCCAAACCTCTAGTTTATATTGGAGCTCAGTTGACTCTAATGTAATGAACCCGTGTGTTGCTGTTCTCTCTTCGGGTTGCTAAATAATGAGTCTAAAACGATAGGGGGGCCTGGCACAGAATGTGAGGAACTGTTACTATTGGGATGTTTTTCTCATTTTAAACACACAGGGGAACAAATAAGGACGTTTGACGAGAATCAAGAAGTACTTCAAATCAAGTCCGTTCATCCCGATTGAAATGAATCAGGAAACGGAACTGAACATGAATTTTATACACAACAAATCTAACACATCCAATTATGTATATACTATATACTGTACTCTATATCATCGACTGCATCCTTATGTAATGCATGTATCACTAGCCACTTTAACTATGCCACTTTGTTTACATACTCTTCTCATATGTATATACTGTACTCTATATCATCGACTGCATCCTTATGTAATACATGTATCACTAGCCAGTTTAAACAATGCTACCTTATATAATGTTACTTACCCTACATTATTCATCTCATATGCATACGTATATACTGTACTCTATATCATCGACTGCATCCTTATGTAATACATATATCACTAGCCACTTTAACTATGCCACTTTGTTTACATACTCATCTCATATGTATATACTGTACTCGATACCATCTACTGTATCTTGCCTATGCTGCTCTGTACCATCACTCATTCATATATCCTTATGTACATATTCTTTATCCCCTTACACTGTGTATAAGACAGTAGTTTAGGAATTGTTAGTTAGATTACTTGTTGGTTATTGCTGCATTGTTGGAACTAGAAGCACAAGCATTTCGCTACACTCGCATTAACATCTGCTAACCATGTGTATGTGACAAATAACATTTGATTTGATTTGATTTGATTTATGAAATGGAGTCAGGTGTGAGGAACTAGCTTGCCTTGAGTGCACGTCTAGTCAAAGTCCGTTTTCACATTGACACTAGCAAAGGGACATTTTTGTGAGGTTCTTCAGGGACAATACTGTTGTATAAACTGACGAAATGATCCTGTCTTGAATGCCACCTCCGGAAATCGAGCAGGACACTCGTCTTCTCATTTGTAACATTGTGCGGTGATTTCACAGGTGGCACCCCGGGTCCCAGAGTGATGGGGGGGATTGTTTTCCTGGGGCCCAGAGTTTTTTCCCTGATCTGGTAGGCTCACCTAAACAGGTCAAATACTCTGGGTGTGACATAGAAGTAAATAATGTGTTAAAAACAGTTTTATGAAGGCTGCGATGTGGCCAGGTTTTTCTAATCAGGTCATATGGTTTTGTTTAGTTAAGACGCTCCAGGACCTGTCTTACACATAGTCGATTGTGGATAAATACTTTTTTTTTCATCTTTCAATCGGTGAAAACACCAAAGAAACGTAGTAAAATGCATTAATTAGCACTTTTCTTTGAAGAAAATGTATCCTATATAATTTTGGGGACAACATATCAACAGTTCCCTATGCATTGGTCTGGAGAATACATCTAAGCATAACCACAACCACACCACATGTGTTGAATGCAGAAGCTTCTGAGGAAAATGAGTTTGATGAACATTACAAGTTTTGTACTTCAATTTGATATTTATGGCCTGAAGGCCTCATTGACCTGAGGTCATACAACTAGTTTTTGAGTAAAACAAGCATAAGGTATGGATTATTTTGACTATAACAAATACTCAGATGAAACATATTGTGCTATTTATCACAGACTACTTTGTGTCAAAGTTTAACAAGGACTCTCTCCTCCTCACCAGTGTCATGAGCCCCACATACAGTATATCGTTTTGGTCATTGTGCTGCCACAGAATGAATTGCGAGCAAGGCCTCAAAAAAAGCAATGTTGAGATTGTTTGTGAGACCAGGTGTGGTTCCGTGGAGCTATTGGGGAAAGAAAAAGTTCTATATATTTTTATATTCATCATATGTTTAAACAATGTTGTGATTGTTTGTGAGAATGCCGGAACAGGTGTGGTTCTGTGTGCCAGTGGAGTCAAGAAAGATTCTATTGGGGTTTAAGTTTGAGGTTCCGATGCTGTCTTATCCTGTGGGGGTTGCCATGATAGAAGAATTGATCCAAAAGAGGTGTGTAACTAACTCTGACTGTGTGTGTCTCATGATTTGTAAATAGTGTGTGTGTGTGTGTGTGTGTGTGTGTGTGTGTGTGTGTGTGTGTGTGTGTGTGTGTGTGTGTGTGTGTGTGTGTGTGTGTGTGTGTGTGTGTGTGTGTGTGTGTGTGTGTGTGTGTGTGTGTGCGTGCGTGTGTTCATACAAACATGCATGTGGGGGTCTGTGAGAGGAAGTGTGTCCATCTGATGAATGGACATGTGCCTGAACTCAGTTTTATACACTATTTGTAGTCTCACCCATTCATTTCTAATGACCCGCCATTTTTGACCGAAAACACCAAAGTTGTACAAAAGTTAAATAAAACACCCAAAATGTAATGAAAATCATCCAAATGTATTGTGTGTGTTCAGATGCCCTGTGAGGACAAAGTCCTGGAACCTTATGACAATCAGATGAAATGAACTACATTTTTCAGAGAGAAAACTTGTAAATCGGTCCAACTCCACCAGAACACAGCAGAAGGGTTAACAAAAAGGAAACATGGTTTGTTGTAATGTTGTAAGGCAGGGCTGCTGTTCTTTATATTCGTATTAGAGGGGTGGGCATTATTTTATTTTTACACTAACGTTAATTGATGAAGATCTGTTCTTAGCTTTTGCTAGCAGGAACTATATGCTTTTGTTGTTAGCTTTAGCTAGCAGAAAGTATTTGCTTTTGTTGTTAGCTTTAGCTAGCAGGAACTATATGCTTTTGTTGTTAGCTTTAGCTAGCAGGAAGTATTTGCTTTTGTTGTTAGCTTTAGCTAGCAGGAACTATATGCTTTTGTTGTTAGCTTTTGCTAGCAGGAACTATATGCTTTTGTTGTTAGCTTTAGCTAGCAGGAACTATTTGCTTTTGTTGTTAGCTTTAGTTAGCAGGAACTATATGCTTTTGTTGTTAGCTTTAGCAAGCAGGAACTATATGCTTGTGTTGTTAGCTTTAGCTAGCAGGAACTGTATGCTTTTGTCTTAAAGTTAAAATGCAATGAGTGTACAGATGAGAAAATAAACCGTTAAATTGTCTGAACATGCTTGCAATTTGTTGCGTTATTCAAAAGTGTAATATAGTAGATGCATGAAGATTTGCTTGCTTATCATTAGCTAGTAGCTAGCTAGTAGAATAGTTTGCAATGCTTAGCTTCCTGGCTAGGGGCTACTGTGACATCTACGGGATACTTTTGAGATGCGAAGCGAGAATGTCAACCGAACCCTCTCTCGGCTTGTGACAATCCCACCATATTATGTCAATTGAAATGTCACTCTGATAACTCTATTCAGTCACTCTGATATCTCTATTCAGTCACTCTGATAACTCCATTCAGTCACTCTGATAACTATATTCAGTCACTCTGATAACTCTATTCAGTCACTCTGATAACTATATTCAGTCACTCTGATAGCTCTATTCAGTCACTCTGATACCTATATTCAGTCACTCTGATAACTATATTCAGTGAAAATAAGCCCTAAGGTTTTTACTGTGTTAGAGAGCTGTATGCTACTGAAAAAACATCAGCCAACCTAGGTCACCACAGGATCACACCAGCCAAAATAGGTCACCTGAGGATCTGGCCTGGGATTGGCCAGTCTGAGCAGGAAGTCTGAAGTGGCCAGCACAGCAACAAACAGAGGTACCTCTCAGTCTCAGTCTCAGTCTCCAAACAATAAGACAAACAAGAGGAATTAAACATTTAAAGCCACACTCCTTATTCATGTGGGTCCTTAATCCTAATTAAAATGACCATTGGAAAGCAGTAATTATTGCATAGTGCACTTTTAATCTGTGTAAACCTCTCTCATAATGCCACCAGGACTGTACTGTACAGTGTATACTGATAAAACCACCACCACCCATTTATTCTCTATGGCCAGAGGAGGTCATTCACAGCCAAAAGAGAGTTTGAGGGTACAAAACATTAGGAACATCTTCCTAACATTGAGTTGCGGCCCATGTTGCCCTCAGAACAGCCTCAATTCATCGGGGTCATGGACTCTACAAGGTGTCGAAAGCGTTCCACAGGGATGCTGGCCCATGTTGACTCCAATGCCTCCTACAGTTTTTTTTATAGTTGGCTGGATGTCCTTTGGGTGGTGGACCACTCTTGATTCACACGGGAAACTGTTGAGCGTGAAAACCCCACCAGAGTTACAGTTCTCAAGCCGGTGCACCTGGCACCTACTATCATACCCCGTCCAAAGGCACTTCAATCTATTGTCTTGCCCTCTAAATGGCACACACACACAATCCATGGCTCAATTGATTCAAGGCTTAAAAATAATTGTTTAAAATGTCTCCTCCCCTTCATCGACACTGATTGAAGCAGATTTAACAAGTGACATCAAAAAGGGGATCACATATTTTCACATGGATTCACCTGGTCAGTCTATGTCATGGAAAGAGCAGGTGTTCCTAATGTTTTGTCCACTCAGTGTAAAACCCTCAGTGTAGCAGCACATGCTAGCTAGAGTAGAGAGGTGGTTGTGGGAGAAGAGAACAGGAAAACATATTGTGAAGACCAACCTTTCCCTTTCACACTATTGTTTCCACAACCAAGTCTGAAGCAACATCCCAACTCATAGTAACCTTTTCCCACTCTTTCCAACTCTTCCCAACCCTTTCCAACTCCTCCTAACCCTTTCCAATGCTTCCTAACCATTTACAACCCTTTCCAACTCTTCCTAACCTTTCCAACTCTTCCTAACCCTTTCCAACCCTTTCCAACTCTTCCAAACCCTTTCCAACCCTTCGCAATCCTTTCCAACTCTTCCCAACCCTTCCTAACCCTTTCCAACCCTTTCCAACTCTTCCTAACCCTTTCCAACTCTTCCAAACCCTTTTCAACCCTTCCCAATCCTTTCCAACTCTTCCCAACCATTTCCAACCCTTCCCAACCCTTTCCAACTCTTCCCAACCCTTTCCAACCCTTTCCAATTCTTCCCAACCCTTTCCAACTCTTCCCAACCCTTCCCAAACCTTTCCAACTCTTCCTAACCCTTTCCAACCCTTTCCAATCCTTTCCAACCCTTCCCAACCCTTTCCATTTTGATAATGTCCCTTCCATCAGCATTTTCTCTCATACTCCATAATGACTTGTGCGTCCCTGGGTTATGACACGTGTGCTCTGGGTTTTGACGGGTAAAACTCTATCTGAGGCATGTCACTTCTTCCTTTCGGGGGAGGTGGAGACAGTCGAGGTCTGGGAGACAGATTGAGAGGGGGGGTGGAGAGGGCAGGAGGGTGTGTGTGTGTGTGTGTGTGTGTGTGTGTGTGTGTGTGTGTGTGTGTGTGTGTGTGTGTGTGTGTGCGTGTGCGTGTGCGTGTGCGTGTGCGTGTGTGTGTGTGTGTGTGTTCCTCCCCCAGATGATGTCATCTCCATTAGGGAAGTTCCAGTCATAAAAGACTCCATTGAACCCGCTGCAACCTGGTCTCAGAGCATTTCCTATTATTCTATACGTACATCCTGAGACAATACATTTAGTATGATATGTTATGAATTACAATTCGCATTAGCTAACATGCTAAGTAGATGCAAAGTAGCTAAAAATAGCAAGTAGTTGAAAGATTGCTAATTAGCTAAAGTTGTCCTTGTAGAGATTCGACCTCACAACCTTTGGGTTGCTAGATGTTCGCGTTATATCCATCAATCGAATGTATTTATAAAGCCCTTCTTACATCCGCCGATGTCACAAAGTGCTGTACAGAAACCCAGCCTAAAACCCCAAACAGCAGTAATGCAGATGTAGAAGCACAGTGGCTAGGAAAAACTCCCTAGAAAGGCAGGAATCTAGGAAGAAACCTAGAGAGGAACCAGACTCTGAGGGGTGGCTAGTCCTCTTCTGGCTGTGCCGGGTGGAGATTAGAAACCTAGAGAGGAACCATGCTCTGAGGGGTGGCCAGTCCTCTTCTGGCTGTGCAGGGTGGAGATGATAACAGTACATGGCCAAGATGTTCAAACGTTCATAGATGACCAGCAGGGTCAGATAATAATGATGCTTACCCATCCACCCCAACCAATAACATTACCTTTGTTTTTTGCGTTAAGTAACCATCTGTCTTATACCAAACATAACATGACATATCATACTAATTAGAGTTTTCCCCCGGATTTACATGTACTATGTAACGTCTAGTCCATGACACCAGGACGTGAACCCAGACCCTTCAATGTCATTTTGATGATGTCATCACTAAGTGACGCAGATGGCTAAAAGCAACTGAACCAGACAGGCAGTGATACAGCCCCAGGGCTGCTACACGACTACCATCAATCACTCTCCTGTTTGTGAGACAGCAACAACCTCAAACCTCACAGACAGACGTAGACAGTAGAGAGTCAATGAACTGCAATGATGAAACTTGCTTTAGCAGACATTGTTAAGCCATTGAAGTTTTCCGTCACAATACGGGACGAAATAAAAGTTTGAAACAAGCAATCGTGAGCAAAGCACTTAGAATAGAAGGAAGTACCCTCCAAGTGTAAGACGTTGCGACGTTGGCATTGTAATGATTCTGAATAGTAACGGTCTCCTTGCTTTACTCAAACACAATTTGCCCTGATTCGAAATACACAATGCAAACAATTCCCTGAGCAAAAAGTACATTCTGTTTGGTTTCTGGTACATACTGTGTGTCATTGTATCATAATCAGAAACAGGTCTGGTCAGTGAGGTGCCACTGATATCAGTGACATTAATCTATAGTCAGATATCTGTGACATTAATCTATAGTCTGATATCTGTGACATTAATCTATAGTCTGATATCAGTGACATTAATCTATAGTCTGATATCTGTGACATTAATCTATAATCTGTGACATTAATCTATAGGCTGATATCAGTGACATTAATCTATAGTCAGATATCTGTGTCATTAATCTATAGTCTGATATATGTGACATTGATCTATAATCTGTGACATTAACCTATATTCTGATATCTGTGTCATTAATCTATAGTCTGATATCTGTGACATTAATCTATAGTCTGATATCTGTGACATTAATCTATAATCTGTGACATTAATCTATAGTCTGATATCAGTGACATTAATCTATAGTCAGATATCTGTGTCATTAATCTATAGTCTGATATATGTGACATTGATCTATAATCTGTGACATTAACCTATATTCTGATATCTGTGTCATTAATCTATAATCTGTGACATTAATCATCTGTGATATCTGTGACATTAATCTATCTGTGATAGTCAGATATCTGACATTAATCTATAATCTGTCATTAATCTATAATCTGTGACATTAATCTATAGTCAGATAACCACCTAACTCTAGTCTGGGAGAAGGAGACCTCATTTCACCTCCCACCTATCTAGTCTGTGGGAAGGAGACATTTCACCTAAACCCACCTAACTTTCTGGGAGTCTGATATCTGTGACATTAATCTATAGTCTGATAGCCCACATTTCTAACCCACCTAACTCTAGTCTGGGGGAAGGAGACCTCACATTTCACCTAAACCCACCTAACTCTAGTCTGGGGGAAGGAGACCTCACATTTCACCTGAACCCACCTAACTCTAGTCTGGGAGAAGGAGACGTCAGACGCATATGATTTTTCTACATGAATTACTGTAAATCCACTCCAGAAGGACATGACTAACCTCCCTCCACCCTCCACCTAGCCCCCATCATGAGTGCCTCAGTCCAGATGACAATAATCTGTGGACTCACTGAGCGAGTTTCCACCTGAAGGCTCAGACCGTTCTGTTTCCATCTCTGTGTCTCCCTGAGCGAGTTTCCACCTGAAGGCTCAGACCGTTCTGTTTCCATCTCTGTGTCTCCCTGAGCGAGTTTCCACCTGAAGGCTCAGACCGTTCTGTTTCCATCTCTGTGTCTCCCTCCCTGAGCGAGTTTCCACCTGAAGGCTCAGACCGTTCTGTTTCCATCTCTGTGTCTCACTGAGCAAGTTTCCACCTGAAGGCTCAGACCGTTCTGTTTCCATCTCTGTGTCTCCCCACCTGAGCGAGTTTCCACCTGAAGGCTCAGACCGTTCTGTTTCCATCTCTGGTCTCCCTGCCCACCTGAAGGCTCAGACCGTTCTGTTTCCATCTCTGTGTCTCCCTGAGCGAGTTTCCACCTGAAGGCTCAGACCGTTCTGTTTCCATCTCTGTGTCTCCCTGAGCGAGTTTCCACCTGAAGGCTCAGACCGTTCTGTTTCCATCTCTGTGTCTCCCTGAGCGAGTTTCCACCTGAAGGCTCAGACCGTTCTGTTTCCATCTCTGTGTCTCCCTGAGCGAGTTTCCACCTGAAGGCTCAGACCGTTCTGTTTCCATCTCTGTGTCTCCCTGAGCGAGTTTCCACCTGAAGGCTCAGACCGTTCTGTTTCCATCTCTGTGTCTCACTGAGCGAGTTTCCACCTGAAGGCTCAGACCGTTCTGTTTCCATCTCTGTGTCTCCCTGAGCGAGTTTCCACCTGAAGGCTCAGACCGTTCTGTTTCCATCTCTGTGTCTCCCTGAGCGAGTTTCCACCTGAAGGCTCAGACCGTTCTGTTTCCATCTCTGTGTCTCCCTGAGCGAGTTTCCACCTGAAGGCTCAGACCGTTCTGTTTCCTGTGTCTCCCTGATTTCTGAAGGCTCAGACCGTTCTGTTTCCATCTCTGTGTCTCCCTGAGCGTTTCCACCTGAAGGCTCAGACCGTTCTGTTTCCATCTCTGTGTCTCCCTGAGCGAGTTTCCACCTGAAGGCTCAGACCGTTCTGTTTCCATCTCTGGCGCCCGTGTCTCACTGTGTCCAGCAGTTCTGCTCTGACTGGGGTTTCCAGGCCACCGTTCTGTTTCCATCTCTGTGTCTCTGGCGTTTCCACCTGAAGGCTCAGACATCTCTGTGTCTCCCATGGGGTTTCCACCTGAAGGCTCAGACCTTCTCCCGTATCTCTGTGTCTTAATTTCCACCTGAAGGCTCAGACCGTTCTGTTTCCATCTCTGTGTCTCCCTGATTTCCACCTGAAGGCTCAGACCGTTCTGTTTCCATCTCTGTGTCTCCCTGACACCTCCTGATGGCTCAGACCGTTCTGTTTCCATCTCTGTGTCTCCCTGACGAGAAGGCTAACCGTTCTGTTTCCATCTCTGTGTCTCCCTGAGCGAGTTTCCACCTGAAGGCTCAGACCGTTCTGTTTCCATCTCTGTGTCTCCCTGAGCGAGTTTCCACCTGAAGGCTCAGACATCTCTGTGTCTCCACCTGAAGGCTCAGACCGTTTCCATCTCTGATGTCTCCCTGGTTTCCACCTGAAGGCTCAGACCGTTCTGTTTCCATCTCTGTGTCTCCTGATTTCCACCTGAAGGCTCAGACCGTTCTGTTTCCATCTCTGTGTAATCCCCTGATTGGCTGAGTTTCCACCTGAAGGCAAAGATGTTAAAAACGGATCAGAGATGAGTGTCTCCCTGATTTCCACCTGAAGGCTCAGACCGTTCTGTTTCCATCTCTGTGTCTCCCTGAGTGACCACCTGAAGGCTCAGACCGTTCTGTTTCCATCTCTGTGTCTCCCTGAGCGATTTCCACCTGATCAGACCGTCTGTTTCCATCTCTGTGTCTCCCTGAGCACCACCTGAAGGCTCTTCTGTTTCCATCTCTGTGTCTCCCTGATGCTGTTTCCACCTGAAGGCTCAGACCGTTCTGTTTCCATCTCTGTGTCTCCCTGATGATGCTCAGTTCTGTTTCCACTCTGTGTCTCCCTGAGGTTTCCACCTGAAGGCTCAGACCGTTCTGTTTCCATCTCTGTGTCTCCCTGGCGAGTTTCCACCTGAAGGCTCAGACCGTTCTGTTTCCATCTCTGTGTCTCCCTGATGGTGATGAAGCTCAGACCGTTCTGTTTCCATCTCAGAGGTCCTATCACCACCACCTCTCAGACCGTTCTGTGATCTGCTGTCTCCCTGAGGTTTCCACCTAAGGCTCAGACTCACCTGAAGGCTCTGTTTCTCATCTCTGATGTCTCCCTACAGAGGTTCCACCTGAAGGCTCAGACCGTTCTTCCATCTCTGTGTCTCCCTGATAGAGGTCCTGAAGGCTCAGACCACTCTGTTTCCATCTCTGTGATGCTGTTCACAGAGTTTCCACCTGAAGGCTCACCGTTCTGTTTCCATCTCTGTGTCTCCCTGATGCTGTTTCCACCTGACAGACCGTCCTATCACCATCTCTGTGTCTCATGGTTTCCACCTGAAGATGCTCAGACCGTTCTGTTTCCATCTCTGTGTCTCCCTGAGCGGTTTCTATCATCACCTGAAGGCTCAGACCGTTCTCCATCTCTGATGATGTCTCCCTATAGAGGTTCCACCTGATCTCACTTCTGTTTCCATCTCTGTGTCTCCCTGATGCGAGTTTCCACCTGAAGGCTCAGACCGTTCTGTTTCCATCTCTGTGTCTCCCTCAGTTTCCACCTGAAGTCAGACCGTTCTGTTTCCATCTCTGTGTCTCCCTGAGCGAGTTTCCACCTGAAGGCTCAGACCGTTCTGTCCATCTCTGGCCCCTTCTCCCTGAGCGATTTCCACCTGAAGGCTCAGACCGTTCTGTTTCCATCTCTGTTGTCTCCCTGTTTCCACCTGAAACTCAGACCGTTCTGTTTCCAGAAGGCTCAGACCGTTCTGTTTCCATCTCTGTGTCTCCCTGAGCGAGTTTCCACCTGAAGGCTCAGACCGTTCTGTTTCCATCTCTGTGTCTCCCTGAGCGAGTTTCCACCTGAAGCCTCAGACCGTTCTGTTTCCATCTCTGTGTCTCACTGTTTCCACCTGAAGGCTCAGACCGTTCTGTTTCCACTCCCTGATTTCCACCTGAAGGCTCAGACCGTTCTGTTTCCATCTCTGTGTCTCCCTGAGCGTGTCAGACCGTTCTGTTTCATCATGTGTCTCCCTGAAGTTTCCACCTGAAGGCTCAGACCGTTCTGTTTCCATCTCTGTGTCTCCCTGACAGTTTCCACCTGAAGGCTCAGACCGTTCTGTTTCCATCTCTGTGTCTCACTGAGCGTTTCCACCTGAAGGCTCAGACCGTTCTGTTTCCATCTCTGTATCTCCCTGAGCGATTTCCACCTGAAGGCTCAGACCGTTCTGTTTCCATCTCTGTGTCTCCCTGAGCGGTTTCCACCTGAAGGCTCAGACCGTTCTGTTTCTCTCTGTGTCTCCTGAGCAGCCTTCCACCTGAAGGCTCAAAACGGTTTCCATCTCTGTGAAAATAATTTCCACCTGAAGGCTCAGACCGTTCTGTTTCCATCTCTGTGTCTCACTGACGAGTTTCCACCTGAAGGCTCAGACCGTTCTGTTTCCATCTCTGCTCCCTGAGCTAGTTTCTGAAGGCTCAGACCGTTCTGTTTCCATCTCTGTCCTCCCTGAAGATGAGTTTCCACCTGAAGGCTCAGACCGTTCTGTTTCCATCTCTCTCTGAGCAAGTTTCCACCTGAAGGCTCAGACCGTTATGTTTCCATCTGTGTCTCAAAGCGAGTTTCCACCTGAAGGCTCAGACCGTTCTGTTTCCATCTCTGTGTCTCACTGATCGAGTTTCCACCTGAAGGCTCAGACCCTGTTTCCATCTCTGGTCTCACTGTCCACCTGAAGGCCAGCTCAAACCCCTGAAGGCTCAGACCGTTCTGTTTCCATCTCTGTGTCTCCCTGATCGGGTTTCCACCTGAAGGCTCAGACCGTTCTGTTTCCATCTCTGGTCTCCCTGAGCGAGTTTCCACCTGAAGGCTCAGTTCTGTTTCCATCTCCTCCCTGAGCATTTCCACCTGAAGGCTCAACCGTTCCCAGTCTGGCGCCCGGTCTCACTGGTCCAGCGGAACTGCTCTGACTTGTAGGCCACCGTTAGGGGTTTACATCTGTCTTCTAACAGTGGACATGGGGTTTTTAAACACCTTCACCCGTAGTAACTGTCTTAATGATACAGAGGTTGTTGATTCTGCTCACCTCAAGTCTCTAGTGTCACACACTCCTGATGGAAACACGCTTCCCAGAAACGATAACGGCGTAACGGCAGTTAAAAGTCCCTCTGCAGACACAGACCTGGAAGAGTGGCCTTCGACCAGAGAAGAGTTCTGCGATCCTAGAAAGTCACCGATTGGCTGGTCCAGTTGGATCAGAGATGAGCTGTATTAAAAGTGATCTTAGTTGCTATAGGAGATGCTTGTCCTATCACCACTCTCTTCTCATTGTGGATGATGTTAAGGTCCTATCACCACTCTCTTCTCATGGTGATTGGCTATAGTTATCACCACTCTCTTCTCATGGTGATGATGCTGCTATAGGATGTTGATGCTAAGAGGTCCTATCACCACTCTCTTCTCATGGTGATGATGCTGTTATAGTGATGGAGTTGTATAGAGGTCCTAGTTGGAGTGCTATAGAGTTCCTTCATCACTATGCTATAGAGGTCCTATCACCACTCTCTTCTCATGGTGATGATGCTGCTAGTCACTCTCTTCTCATTGTGATGATGATGCTGTTACAGTTGGGTCCTATCATCACTCTCTTCTCATTGTGGATGATGCTGTTACAGAGGTCCTATCACCACTCTCTTCTCATATGGAGTTGATGCTGCTATAGAGGTCCTATTGATGCTGCTATAGAGGTCCTATCATCAGGAGTTGATTGTATAGGGAGTCCTATCACCACTTGTATCTCATTGATGATGCTGTTACAGAGGTTGTATAGGAGTTGGAGTTGTCCTATCACACTCTCTTCTCATTGTGATGATGATGCAGTTGTTCTCATGGTGATGATGCTGTATAGGAGTTGGATGCTTCCTATATCTCTTCTCATTGTGATGATGAGTTGGAGTTGTATAGGAGTTATAGAGGTCCTATCATCACTCTCTTCTCATAGAGTTGGAGTTGTATAGGAGTGATGATGCTGTATAGGAGTTATCAGTTGTATATTGGAGATGATGCTGTATAGGGTCCTATCATCACTTGTTCTATGTGATGGAGTTGAGTTGTATAGGAGTTCTTCTCATAGGAGTTGGAGTTGTATAGAGGTCCTATCATCCTCTCTTCTCAGTTGTATGATGCTGAGTTGGAGTTGTAGAGGTCCTATCTCTTCTCATTGGAGTTGTTATAGAGTTGGACCACTCTCTTCTCATGGATGATGTTGTATAGGAGTTATAGAGGTCCTAGTTCTATAGGAGATGCTGTATAGAGTCCTGGATGTTGGAGTTCATCATTGTGAGTGATGTATAGGAGTTGGAGTGCTGTATAGGAGTTGGTGAGCTTGTATAGAGATCTTATAGGTTTTCAGTTGGTATAGGAGTTAACGTGTTTTCTGCTTGCTTTGTTTGAAACAGTGAGAAGCATTAGCTCATAAAAGTTCAGCACATAGTCTACAGTACTGTATTGTTGGTGGTCCGAGGAAATTGGAAAAATGTTTAGACACATTTAGACATTCGCTTTATGATCAACAAGGTGTGATAATAATGTAACTATTTATCTGGATTGACAGCCGTAGATAGTCACGTACGTCATTAATCACTTTGCTGTATAAAAGTGATCTTTAACCCTCCGAGTTGCAGCCTCAAATCAAAACAGGAGTTACATCATAGGAGTTCAAAGTGCAACTGACCCCCATTTCTTAAATACTGCCCAGCTCTCTCTCCCCTCTCTTCTCTCTTCCGAAGATGATTGGAGTCCATCTCACCAAATATGGACACCCACTAAGTTATTATTATATTGGACCCCCAGGTCAGGGGTAACAGGTCAAACCCCTTCAAAGTTGGTCCCCGGGGATAAGGGGGAGGGTCCAATTTAACCTCCAGGAGTTAAACACCAGTTGATGATAGGGGGAGAGTTCCCTCTTTGTAAAGTTAGTGGTTGTACTATTGTCTTCTTTAGGGGTTGTATAGGAGTTTTAGTTGTATTAGGTTGGAGTTGTATAGGAGTTGGAGTTGTATTGGAGTTGTATAGGAGTTGGAGTTGTATTGGAGTTGTATAAGTGTTGGAGTTGTATAGGAGTTGTATAGGAGTTGGAGTTGTATTGGAGTTGTATAGGAGTTGGAGTTGTATAGGAGTTGTATAGGAGTTGGAGTTGTATTGGAGTTGTATAGGGTTGGAGTTGTATAGGAGTTGTTAGGAGTTGGAGTTGTATTGGAGTTGTATAGTTGTATAGGAGTTGTATAGGAGTTGTATAGGAGTTGAAGTTGTATAGGAGTTGGAGTTGTATAGGAGTTGTAAGTTGTATAGGAGTTGTATAGGAGTTGAAGTTGTATAGGAGTTGTATAGGAGTTGGAGTTGTATAGGAGTTGGAGTTGTATAGGAGTTGTATAGGAGTTGGAGTTGTATAGGAGTTGTTGTATAGGAGTTGCTCTCCTAAAGAGGCACCGTGCTGTAGGGCAGGACATTGTTTGACCAATTTCCTGTCCATTAGCAGTAATGAAGTGGCTGTCGGTAATTGCTGCACAGACGGTCTCTTTGGGAATGCAGCAGAGTCAATGTCTGTGAGACCGGCGTCTGCTGTTCAATAAGAACACTGTTAACGTGTCTGGTTAATAAAGCCGTCCCTTCAGACGTCAGTGAGCAGTAGGAATGTGCTACTTTTTCTACCATATCAACGTTGAACCACTTTCCACAGAACCACAGAATGGAGATACAGAGGGTGGTGATATGAAGATTTCACTTCCCAGTAACAGATATCACATATGAAGGTTACTGCTTCCCTCCCAGTAACAGACATCACATATGAAGGTTACTGCTTCCCTCCCAATAACCGACATCACATATGAAGGTTACTGCTTCCCCCCCAGTAACAGACATCACATATGAAGGTTACTGCTTCCCTCCCAATAACCGACATCACATATGAAGGTTACTGCTTCCCTCCCAGTAACAGACATCACATATGAAGGTTACTGCTTCCCTACCAGTAACAGACATCACATATGAAGGTTACTGCTTCCCTCCCAGTAACAGACATCACATATGAAGGTTACTGCTTCCTCCCAGTAACAGACATCACATATGAAGGTTACTGCTTCCCTCCCAGTCTCAGACATCACATATGAAGGTTACTGCTTCCCTCCCAGTAACAGACATCACATATGAAGGTTACTGCTTCCCTCCAGTAACAGACATCACATATGAAGGTTACTGCTTCCCTCCCAGTAACAGATATCACATATGAAGGTTACTGCTTCCCTCCCAGTAACAGATATCACATATGAAGGTTACTGCTTCCCTCCCAGTAACAGACATCACATATGAAGGTTACTGCTTCCCTCCCAGTAACATACATCACATATGAAGGTTACTGCTTCCCTCCCAGTAACAGACATCACATATGAAGGTTACTGCTTCCCTCCCAGTAACAGACATCACATATGAAGGTTACTGCTTCCCTCCCAGTAACAGACACCACATATGAAGGTTACTGCTTCCTCCCAGTAACAGACATCACATATGAAGGTTACTGCTTCCCTCCCAGTAACAGACATCACATATGAAGGTTACTGCTTCCCTCCCAGTAACAGACATCACATATGAAGGTTACTGCTTCCCTCCCAGTAACAGACATCACATATGAAGGTTACTGCTTCCCTCCCAGTAACAGACATCACATATGAAGGTTACTGCTTCCCTCCCAGTAACAGACATCACATATGAAGGTTACTGCTTCCCTCCCAGTAACAGACATCACATATGAAGGTTACTGCTTCCCTCCCAGTAACAGACATCACATATGAAGGTTACTGCTTCCCCCCCAGTAACAGACACCACATATGAAGGTTACTGCTTCCCCCCAGTAACAGACATCACATATGAAGGTTACTGCTTCCAGTAACAGACACCACATATGTAGTAACAGACATCACATATGAAGGTTACTGCTTCCCTCCCAGTAACAGACATCACATATGAAGGTTACTGCTTCCCTCCCAGTAACAGACACCACATATGAAGGTTACTGCTTCCAGTAACAGACATCACATATGAAGGTTACTGCTTCCAGTAACAGACACCACATATGAAGGTGACTGCTTCCCTCCCAGTAACAGACATCACATATGAAGGTTACTGCTTCCCTCCCAGTAACAGACATCACATATGAATGTTACTGCTTCCCTCCCAGTAACAGACATCACATATGAAGGTTACTGCTTCCCTCCCAGTAACAGACATCACATATGAAGGTTACTGCTTCCCTCCCAGTAACAGACATCACATATGAAGGTTACTGCTTCCTCCCAGTAACAGACATCACATATGAAGGTTACTGCTTCCCTCCCAGTAACAGACACCACATATGAAGGTTACTGCTTCCCTCCCAGTAACAGACATCACATATGAAGGTTACTGCTTCCCTCCCAGTAACAGACATCACATATGAAGGTTACTGCTTCCCTCCCACTAACAGACATCACATATGAAGGTTACTGCTTCCCCCCCAGTAACAGACATCACATATGAAGGTTACTGCTTCCCCCCCAGTAACAGACATCACATATGAAGGTTACTGCTTCCCTCCCACTAACAGACATCACATATGAAGGTTGTTACATCCCAGAACACCTGATGGTCAACTACATCTAATTAGCATCAATAAACAACCAGAACAACACACAATACCTGATAGAAACACCAACTAACACACACCAACACCTGGCAGAAACACCAACTAACACACACAACACCTGGCAGAAACACCAACGAACACACACCAACACCTGGCAGAAACACCAACTAACCCACACCAACACCTGGCAGAAACACCAACAAACCCACACCAACACCTGGCAGAAACACCAACTAACACACACAACACCTGGCAGAAGGACCAACTAACACACACAACACCTGGCAGAAACACCAACTAACACACACAACACCTGGCAGAAGGACCAACACACACAACACCTGGCAGAAGGACCAACTAACACACACAACACCTGGCAGAAGGACCAACTAACACACACAACACCTGTCAGAAACACCAACTAACACACACAACACCTGGCAGAAGGACCAACACACACCAACACCTGGCAGAAGGACCAACTAACACACACAACACCTGGCAGAAACACCAACAAACCCACACCAACACCTGGCAGAAACACCAACAAACCCACACCAACACCTGGCAGAAACACCAACTAACACACACAACACCTTGCAGAAGGACCAACTAACCCACACCAACACCTGGCAGAAGGACCAACCAAGACACACCAACACCTGGCAGAAGGACCAACTAACACACACAACACCTGGCAGAAGGACCAACTAACCCACACCAACACCAGGCAGAAGGACCAACCAACACACACCAACACCTGGCAGAAGGACCAACCAACACACACCAACACCTGGCAGAAGGACCAACTAACACACACAACACCTGGCAGAAACACCAACTAACACACACAACACCTGGCAGAAGGACCAACTAACACACACAACACCTGGCAGAAGGACCAACTAACACACACAACACCTGGCAGAAACACCAACTAACACACACAACACCTGGCAGAAGGACCAACACACACCAACACCTGGCAGAAGGACCAACTAACACACACAACACCTGGCAGAAGGACCAACTAACACACACAAAACCTGGCAGAAACACCAACTAACACACACAACACCTGGCAGAAACACCAACTAACACACACAACACCTGGCAGAAGGACCAACACACACCAACACCTGGCAGAAACACGAACTAACACACACAACACCTGGCAGAAGGACCAACTAACACACACAACACCTGGCAGAAACACCAACTAACACACACAACACCTGACAGAAGGACCAACACACACCAACACCTGGCAGAAGGACCAACACACACAACACCTGGCATAAGGACCAACACCTGGCAGAAGGACCAACACACACAACACCTGGCAGAAGGACCAACTAACACACACAACACCTGGCAGAAACACCAACTAACACACACAACACCTGGCAGAAGGACCAACACACACCAACACCTGGCAGAAGGACCAACACACACAACACCTGGCAGAAGGACCAACACCTGGCAGAAGGACCAACACACACCAACACCTGGCAGAAGGACCAACACACACCAACACCTGGCAGAAGGACCAACACACACCAACACCTGGCAGAAGGAGTATCAAAGCTCCACTTCTCGTACCTGAGCAGGTTCTGCAGACCTTCCTTGCTGGAGTTTCTCCTTAGTAAATGACCAGACATGTCTTCTTCTCCTCTGTTTGTCTCAGCCCTCAGCAGAATAACAACCAGGTACTCTGTTCCTCTTTAAAACACTACTGTCTTTCTCCCTCAGTGAGCGGCGGCAGTCAGAGAGGACTGGAGAGTTCCAGGAAGGGCTCTCTTCTGTCTCTTTATGTGGGGTTTCCTTCCCCTCTCTCTCTCTCTGTCTCTCTCTCTGTCTCTCTCTCTCTCTCTCTCTCTCACTATCTCTCTATCTCTCTCTCTCTCTCCCTGTGTCTCTAATCTGTCTCTCTCTCTCTCTCTCTCTGTCTCTCTCTCTCTCTCTCTCTCTCTCTGTCTCTCTGTCTCTCTCTCTCTCTTTCTCTCTCTCTCTCTCTGTGTCTCTAATCTCTCTCTCTCTCTCTAATTCTCTCTCTCTATTTTCTCTCTCTCTCTTTCTCTCTCTCTCTTTCACACAAACACAGGACTTCCTTTAGATCCCCTCTCCTCTGATGCTCGATGTCGATGTAAAGACTCTCCCTCTCTTTCACCGACTCTTTCTCTCTCATAAGACAGGCTTTAGTCACAGCCTGGCCTCCCTCCCTCTCCTCCTCCTCCCTCTCCTCCTCCTTCCTCTGCTCCTCCCTCCCTTTCTCCCGCATGTTGTTTTCATTGAGGGCTTTTGAAAACCTGGCCATGCACCCCCCCCCCCTCCCTCCCTCCCATGATTCTGCAGGAGACCTCTGGGGTCATGTGACTTTCCCCAGGGGAAAAGAAAGATGATATCCACACAATTGTTCTCTGATAAACTCTCTGATAAACCACACACACATACAAACATACACACACACACACACACACACATACAAACACACACACACACGGACACAGACACATATGCACACAAACACACACACACACGGACACAGACACACACACACACACACACACACACACACACACACACACACACACACACACACACACACACACACACGGACACACACGGACACAGGCACATACACACACACACACATACAAACACACACGGGGACACACACACGGACACGCACACACGGACACACACACATATTTTTTTATTTTTTTTATTTCACCTTTATTTAACCAGGTAGGCTAGTTGAGAACACCTTTATTTAACCAGGTAGGCTAGTTGAGAACAAGTTCTCATTTACAATTGCGACCTCTGGCCAAGATAAAGCAAAGCAGTTCGACTCATACAACGACACAGAGTTACACATGGAATAAACAAAACATACATGCACACACACACACACATGTTTACACACACACACAAACACACACAATGTTATGTGAGGTCATTAATGGGTGAATACAAAGTCCTGTGTAAATACTCACAGCAGCAGCTTTTCCAGTCAGGCATAAATATCAGATAGAACCTGATGTATTGGTGAGAAACAACTATAATCACTTCAGCACATCTGTCATTCTGTTCCCCATTCGCTTGTGTGTGTGTGTGTGTGTGTGTGTGTGTGTGTGTGTGTGTGTGTGTGTGTGTGTGTGTGTGTGTGTGTGTGTGTGTGTGTGTGTGTGTGTGTGTGTGTGTGTGTGTGTGTGTGTGACTAATCTAACCTCCATATCGAACAGCAACATGCTACTGAGGGGGTCAGCTGTAATTCAGCTGACAGCTGAGGAGGGTCAGGTTGGTGTTCATTCAGGAAGCTACTCTACAGACAGCTGAGGAGGGTCAGGTTGGTGTCCATTCAGGAAGCTACTCTACAGCTGAGGAGGGTCAGGTTGGTGTTCATTCAGGAAGCTACTCTACAGCTGAGGAGGGTCAGGTTGGTGTCCCTTCAGGAAGCTACTCTACAGCTGAGGAGGGTCAGGTTGGTGTCCCTTCAGGAAGCTACTCTACAGACAGCTGAGGAGGGTCAGGTTGGTGTTCATTCAGGAAGCTACTCTACAGACAGCTGAGGAGGGTCAGGTTGGTGTTCGTTCAGGAAGCTACTCTACAGACAGCTGAGGAGGGTCAGGTTGGTGTTCATTCAGGAAGCTACTCTACAGACGGCTGAGGATGGTCAGGTTGGTGTCCGTTCAGGAAGCTACTCTACAGACAGCTGAGGAGGGTCAGGTTGGTGTCCGTTCAGGAAGCTACTCTACAGCTGAGGAGGGTCAGGTTGGTGTCCGTTCAGGAAGCTACTCTACAGACAGCTGAGGAGGGTCAGGTTGGTGTCCGTTCAGGAAGCTACTCTACAGACAGCTGAGGAGGGTCAGGTTGGTGTTCGTTCAGGAAGCTGACAGCTGAGGGGGTCAGGTTGGTGTCCGTTCAGGAAGCTACTCTACAGACAGCTGAGGGGGGTCAGGTTGGTGTCCGTTCAGGAAGCTACTCTACAGCTGAGGGGGGTCAGGTTGGTGTTCGTTCAGGAAGCTACTCTACAGCTGAGGAGGGTCAGGTTGGTGTCCGTTCAGGAAGCTACTCTAGCTGAGGAGGGTCAGGTTGGTGTTCATTCAGGAAGCTACTCTACAGCTGAGGAGGGTCAGGTTGGTGTCCGTTCAGGAAGCTACTCTACAGACAGCTGAGGAGGGTCAGGTTGGTGTCCATTCAGGAAGCTACTCTACAGACAGTTGAGGAGGGGTCATTCAGGTTGACAGTGAGGAGGGTCAGGTTGGTGTCCATTCAGGAAGCTACAGCTGAGGAGCTCAGGTTGGTGTTCGTTCAGGAAGCTACTCTACAGCTGAGGAGGGTCAGGTTGGTGTCCGTTCAGGAAGCTACTCTACAGCTGAGGAGGGTCAGGTTGGTGTCCCTTCAGGAAGCTACTCTACAGACAGCTGAGGAGGGTCAGGTTGGTGTTCATTCAGGAAGCTACTCTACAGACAGCTGAGGAGGGTCAGGTTGGTGTTCATTCAGGAAGCTACTCTACAGCTGAGGGGGGTCAGGTTGGTGTTCATTCAGGAAGCTACTCTACAGGCAGCTGAGGGGGGTCAGGTTGGTGTCCATTCAGGAAGCTACTCTACAGCTGAGGAGGGTCAGGTTGGTGTTCATTCAGGAAGCTACTCTACAGACAGCTGAGGGGGGTCAGGTTGGTGTCCCTTTAGGAAGCTACTCTACAGCTGAGGAGGGTCAGGTTGGTGTTCATTCAGGAAGCTACTCTACAGACAGTCATTGCTGTTTAACAACTTAGAATTAGCAAGTGTACAGTAGCTGTCATCCATATAAACAGTGATACTGAGACTGACTAAACCTGGTTATCATCCAGTCTGTGTTATCATCCGGTCCTGTTATCATCCATATAAACAGTGATACTGAGAATGACTAAGCCTGGTTATCATCCAGACTGGTTATCATCCAGTCCTGTTATCATCCAGTCTTGTCATCATCCATATGGACAGTGATACTGAGACTGACTAAGTCTGGTTATCATCCAGTCTGGTTATCATCCAGTCTGGTTATCGTCCAGTCTGGTTATCATCCAGTCTGTTTGTCATCCAGTCTGGTTATCATCCAGTCTGGTTATCATCCATATAGACAGTGATACTGAGAATGACTAAGTCTGGTTATCATCCAGTCTGGTTATCATCCAGTCTGGTTATCATCCATATAGACAGTGATACTGAGAATGACTAAGTCTGGTTATCATCCAGTCTGGTTATCATCCAGTCTGGTTATCATCCAGTCTGGTTATCATCCATATAGACAGTGATACTGAGACTGACTAGGTCTGGTTATCATCCAGTCTGGTTATCGTCCAGTCTGGTATTCATCCATATAGACAGTGATACTGAGACTGACTAAGTCTGGTTATCATCCAGTCTGGTTATCATCCATATAGACAGTGATACTGAGAATGACTAAGTCTGGTTATCATCCAGTCTGGTTATCATCCAGTCTGGTTATCATCCATATAGACAGTGATACTGAGACTGACTAAGCCTGGTTATCATCCAGTCTGGTTATCGTCCAGACTGGTTATCATCCAGTCCTGTTATCATCCAGTCTGGTTATCATCCAGTCCTGTTATCATCCAGTCGGGTTATCATCCAGTTTGGTTATCGTCCATATAGACACTGATACTCTGTCACCTTTCACCTTTCACCTCAGATGTGGAAGTGTGACACTGTGGCGCATCGAGACACATCCACATCCAGATGTCTGATGGGGATTGTGTTTATTTTTCTGTGACTTAGATTTATTTCTGTGACATTGACGACTGACTCTAGGGGGTTTTGAACTCCATGTTCAACGTATTGTTGCTGTAACAGATGGTTGAGTTCCGTCATGTGATATTAATGATGCATCTTGTTTCAGTGGGTAGCGCAGGACCCTCTGCCTCTAAAATTATAATGTTATATCATAAGAGATGGACAATAATAACGTGTTTTTACTGAATGTTAAATCAAAAAAAGGTCCTATTGTCTCTAAACCAAATGGTGTTGAGTAGAGGCCTACTAACTAATCAGCCAAACAGCTGAGCAGCAGACCAAAACCCAACCAGACAACACACACACACACACACACTTCTCACTTTTCTTGGCATCACACACAGGGAGAGTTGGACAGGGAAGGCGAACTCCACAAAGGAACAGAAGGGAAAGATTGAACCATTGGAGAACATGTTACAAACACACACACACACGCACACACACACACACACACACACACACACACACACACACACACACACACACACACACACACACACACACACACACACACACACACACACACACACACACACACACACACACACTCACACACACGCACACACACGCACACACGCACACATACACACGACACACACTCACAGAAAGAGAGCTCTGGGGGGACAAAGAGAGCTGTGGGGGACAAAGAGAGAGCTGTGGGGGACAAAGAGAGCTGTGGGGGGAAAAGAGAGCTGTGGGGGACAAAGAGAGAGCTGTGGGGGAAAAGACTGTGGGGGACAAAGAGAGAGCTGTGGGGGAGAAAGCTGTGGGGGACAAAGAGAGAGCTGTGGGGGACAAAGAGAGAGCTGTGGGGGACAAAGAGAGAGCTGTGGGGGAAAAAGAGCTGTGGGGGAAAAGAGAGAGCTGTGGGGGAGAAAGAGAGCTGTGGGGGACAAAGAGAGAGCTGTGGGGGAGAAAGAGAGAGCTGTGGGGGACAAAGAGAGAGCTGTGGGGGACAAAGAGAGAGCTGTGGGGAGAGCTGTGGGGGAAAAGAGAGAACTGTGGGGGACAAAGAGAGAGCTGTGGGGGAGAAAGAGAGAGCTGTGGGGGAGAAAGAGAGAGCTGTGGGGACAAAGAGAGAGCTGTGGGGGAGAAAGAGAGAGCTGTGGGGGACAAAGAGAGAGCTGTGGGGGGACAAAGAGACAAAGAGAACTGTGGGGGACAAAGAGAGAGCTGTGGGGGGACAAAGAGAGAGCTGTGGGGGACAAAGAGAGAGCTGTGGGGGACAAAGCTGTGGGGGAGAAAGAGAGAGCTGTGGGGGAGAAAGAGAACTGTGGGGGACAAAGAGAGAGCTGTGGGGGAGAAAGAGAGAGCTGTGGGGGGACAAAGAGAGAGCTGTGGGGGGACAAAGAGAGAGCTGTGGGGGGACAAAGAGAGAGCTGTGGGGGGACAAAGAGAGAGCTGTGGGGGGACAAAGAAAGAGAGAGCTGTGGGGGGAAAGAGAGCAAAGAGAGAGCTGTGGGGGGACAAAGAGAGAGCTGTGGGGGAGAAAGAGAGAGCTGTGGGGGAGAAAGACAAAGAGAGAGCTGTGGGGGACAAAGAGAGAGCTGTGGGGGGACAAAGAGAGAGCTGTGGGGGGACAAAGAGAGAGCTGTGGGGGGACAAAGAGAGAGCTGTGGGGGGACAAAGAGAGAGCTGTGGGGGACAAAGAGAGAGCTATGGGGGGACAAAGAGAGAGCTGTGGGAGAAAAGAGAGCTGTGGGGGACAAAGAGAGAGCTGTGGAGGAGAAAAAGAGCTGTGGGGGACAAAGAGAGAGCTGTGGGGGACAAAGAGAGAGCTGTGGGGGACAAAGAGAAATCTCTAAAGAGAGAGCTGTGGGGGACAAAGAGAGAGCTGTGGGGGACAAAGAGAGAGCTGTGGGGGACAAAGAGAGAGCTGTGGGGGAGAAAGAGAGAGCTGTGGGGGACAAAGAGAGCTGTGGGGGACAAAGAGAGAGCTGTGGGGGACAAAGAGAGAGCTGTGGGGGAAAAGAGAGAGCTGTGGGGGACAAAGAGACTGTGGGGAGAAAGAGAGAGCTGTGGGGGAGAAAGAGAGCTGGGGGGACAAAGAGAGCTGTGGGGGAGAAAGAGAAAGCTCTAAAGAGAGAGCTGTGGGGGACAAAGAGAGAGCTGTGGGGGAGAAAGAGAAAGCTCTAAAGAGAGAGCTGTGGGGGACAAAGAGAGAGCTGTGGGGGACAAAGAGAGAGCTGTGGGGGAGAAAGAGAGAGCTGTGGGGGAGAAAGAGAGAGCTGTGGGGGACAAAGAGAGAGCTATGGGGGAGAAAGAGAAAGCTCTAAAGAGAGAGCTGTGGGGGAGAAAGAGAGAGCTGTGGGGGAGAAAGAGAGAGCTGTGGGGGAGAAAGAGAGAGCTGTGGGGGAGAAAGAGAAAGCTCTAAAGAGAGACATGTGGGGGACATTGTCCAACACACTAAATAGCTGTATTAAATGACTAAATGTTCCTATGAGAAACTAATGGTTATGAGTGGTGTTTCCTCATGTTCCCTTTCATCCTCCTCCTATTACCCTTCCTCCTCCTCATGTCCCCTTCCTCCTCCTCATGTTCCCCTTCCTCCTCCTCATGTTCCCCTTCATCCTCCTCCTATTACCCTTCATCCTCCTCATGTTACCCTTCATCCTCCTCATGTTACCTTCCTCCTCCTCATGTTACCCTTCATCCTCCTCCTATTACCCTTCATCCTCCTCATGTTACCCTTCATCCTCCTCATGTTACCCTTCCTCCTCCTCATGTTACCCTTCATCCTCCTCCTATTACTCTTCATCCTCCTCATGTTACCTTCCTCCTCCTCATGTTCCCCTTCCTCCTCCTCATGTTACCCTTCCTCCTCCTCATGTTACCTTCCTCCTCCTCATGTTCCCCTTCCTCCTCCTCATGTTACCCTTCATCCTCCTCATGTTACCTTCATCCTCCTCATGTTCCCCTTCCTCCTCCTCATGTTACCTTCCTCCTCCTCATGTTACCCTTCCTCCTCCTTATGTTACCTTCCTCCTCCTCATGTTACCCTTCATCCTCCTCATGTTACCTTCCTCCTCCTCATGTTACCCTTCCTCCTCCTCATGTTACCGTCTTCCTCCTCATGTTACCTTCCTCCTCCTCATGTTACCCTTCATCCTCCTCATGTTACCTTCCTCCTCCTCATGTTACCCTTCCTCCTCCTCATGTTACCCTTCATCCTCCTCCTATTACCCTTCATCCTCCTCATGTTACCTTCCTCCTCCTCATATTACCCTTCCTCCTCCTCATGTTACCCTTCATCCTCCTCATGTTACCTTCCTCCTCCTCATGTTACCCTTCCTCCTCCTCATGTTACCTTCCTCCTCCTCATGTTACCCTTCATCCTCCTCATGTTACCTTCCTCCTCCTCATGTTACCCTTCCTCCTCCTCATGCTACCGTCTTCCTCCTCATGTTACCTTCCTCCTCCTCATGTTACCCTTCATCCTCCTCATGTTACCTTCCTCCTCCTCATGTTACCCTTCATCCTCCTCATGTTACCTTCCTCCTCCTCATGTTACCTTCCTCCTCCTCATGTTACCCTTCCTCCTCCTCATGTTACCCTTCATCCTCCTCATGTTACCCTTCATCATCCTCATGTTACCTTCATCCTCCTCATGTTCCCCTTCCTCCTCCTCATGTTACCTTCCTCCTCCTCATGTTACCCTTCCTCCTCCTCATGTTACCTTCATCCTCCTCATGTTACCCTTCATCCTCCTCATGTTACCTTCCTCCTCCTCATGTTCCCCTTCATCCTCCTCATGTTACCTTCCTCCTCCTCATGTTACCCTTCATCGTCCTCATGTTACCTTCCTCCTCCTCATGTTACCCTTCCTCCTCCTCATGTTACCTTCCTCCTCCTCATGTTACCCTTCATCCTCCTCATGTTACCCTTCATCCTCCTCATGTTACCTTCCTCCTCCTCATGTTCCCCTTCATCCTCCTCATGTTACCTTCCTCCTCCTCATGTTTACCCTTCATCACCTCATGTTACCTTCCTCCTCCTCATGTTACCCTTCATCCTCCTCATGTTACCCTTCATCATCCTCATGTTACCTTCATCCTCCTCATGTTACCTTCCTCCTCCTCATGTTCCCCTTCATCCTCCTCATGTTACCTTCATCCTCCTCATGTTACCTTCCTCCTCCTCCTATTACCCTTCCTCCTCCTCATGTTACCCTTCCTCCTCCTCATGTTACCCTTCATCCTCCTCATGTTACCTTCCTCCTCCTCATGTTCCCCTTCATCCTCCTCATGTTACCTTCCTCCTCCTCATGTTACCCTTCATCGTCCTCATGTTACCTTCCTCCTCCTATTGCCCTTCATCCTCCTCATGTTACCTTCCTCCTCCTCATGTTACCTTCCTCCTCCTCATGTTCCCCTTCATCCTCCTCATGTTACCCTTCATCCTCCTCATGTTACCTTCCTCCTCCTCCTATTACCCTTCCTCCTCCTCATGTTACCTTCCTCCTCCTCATGTTACCCTTCCTCCTCCTCATGTTACCCTTCCTCCTCCTCATGTTACCCTTCCTCCTCCTCATGTTACCTTCCTCCTCCTCATGTTCCCCTTCATCCTCCTCATGTTACCCTTCATCCTCCTCATGTTACCTTCCTCCTCCTCCTATTACCCTTCCTCCTCCTCATGTTACCTTCCTCCTCCTCATGTTACCCTTCCTCCTCCTCATGTTACCCTTCCTCTTCCTCATGTTACCCTTCCTCCTCCTCATGTTACCCTTCCTCCTCCTCATGTTACCTTCATCCTCCTCATGTTACCCTTCATCCTCCTCATGTTACCTTCCTCCTCCTCATGTTCCCCTTCATCCTCCTCATGTTACCTTCCTCCTCCTCATGAGGACCCTTCATCGTCCTCATGTTACCTTCCTCCTCCTCATGTTACCCTTCCTCCTCCTCATGTTACCTTCCTCCTCCTCATGTTACCCTTCATCCTCCTCATGTTACCCTTCATCCTCCTCATGTTACCTTCCTCCTCCTCATGTTCCCCTTCATCCTCCTCATGTTACCTTCCTCCTCCTCATGTTACCCTTCATCGTCCTCATGTTACCTTCCTCCTCCTCATGTTACCCTTCATCCTCCTCATGTTACCCTTCATCATCCTCATGTTACCTTCATCCTCCTCATGTTACCTTCCTCCTCCTCATGTTCCCCTTCATCCTCCTCATGTTACCTTCATCCTCCTCATGTTACCTTCCTCCTCCTCCTATTACCCTTCCTCCTCCTCATGTTACCTTCCTCCTCCTCATGTTACCCTTCATCCTCCTCATGTTACCTTCCTCCTCCTCATGTTCCCCTTCATCCTCCTCATGTTACCTTCCTCCTCCTCATGTTACCCTTCATCGTCCTCATGTTACCTTCCTCCTCCTATTGCCCTTCATCCTCCTCATGTTACCTTCCTCCTCCTCATGTTACCTTCCTCCTCCTCATGTTCCCCTTCATCCTCCTCATGTTACCCTTCATCCTCCTCATGTTACCTTCCTCCTCCTCCTATTACCCTTCCTCCTCCTCATGTTACCTTCCTCCTCCTCATGTTACCCTTCCTCCTCCTCATGTTACCCTTCCTCCTCCTCATGTTACCCTTCCTCCTCCTCATGTTACCTTCCTCCTCCTCATGTTCCCCTTCATCCTCCTCATGTTACCCTTCATCCTCCTCATGTTACCTTCCTCCTCCTCCTATTACCCTTCCTCCTCCTCATGTTACCTTCCTCCTCCTCATGTTACCCTTCCTCCTCCTCATGTTACCCTTCCTCCTCCTCATGTTACCCTTCCTCCTCCTCATGTTACCCTTCCTCCTCCTCATGTTACCTTCATCCTCCTCATGTTCCCCTTCATCCTCCTCATGTTACCCTTCATCCTCCTCATGTTACCTTCCTCCTCCTCCTATTACCTTCCTCCTCCTCATGTTACCTTCCTCCTCCTCATGTTACCTTCCTCCTCCTCATGTTACCCTTCCTCCTCCTCATGTTACCCTTCCTCCTCCTCATGTTACCTTCCTCCTCCTCATGTTCCCCTTCATCCTCCTCATGTTACCCTTCATCCTCCTCATGTTACCTTCCTCCTCCTCCTATTACCCTTCCTCCTCCTCATGTTACCTTCCTCCTCCTCATGTTACCCTTCCTCCTCCTCATGTTACCCTTCCTCCTCCTCATGTTACCCTTCCTCCTCCTCATGTTACCCTTCCTCCTCCTCATGTTACCTTCATCCTCCTCATGTTACCCTTCATCATCCTCTGTCTCCTTCCTTTCTCTTATTCTGTGTTTCTCCATACAGACAGGGAGAAGAGCAATGCCCAAAACACGCCCTACCACTGAAACATGCGCACACACACGCACACACACACGCACACACACACACACACACCACACACACACACACACACACACACACACACACACACACACACACACACACACACACGCACACGCACACGCACACACCCACGCTCCGACACACAGACGCACACACACACACGCACTCCCTCATGAGCGATCCACCCCTCTCTCTTCACCCCCTCAAGGGACCCACAAACTCACTAACACTCCACAAAAAAACGTTACCACGGCAACATGACAAAGCACTCACGCCCGCAGATGCAGGCTAATTCTTTAATGATCACATGTAAGACTTCTGTTGAACAAAGAAATCACACACACACACACACACACACACACATTCACTTACACGCACATGGTTGGATACACACACTGGTTGGACAAAATAATCTCCCAGTACCCTCCGTTGCTTGGTACCCCCGCCCCCCAACCCTCCCCCGTCAGCCCTCCATGTTGCCAGGTCCCCTTGTAAAACAGTCCTGGTGGAAAACAGAGTAAAACTGGCAAAGAAATTACAGACAAATGGTCTTGCCTCTCAAATGGCCCCCTACTCCCTATGGAGCCCTTTGGGTATTTGCCTGACACCCTACTCCCTATAGAGCCCTATGTAAATGTAGTGCACTACACAGGGCGACAGGGTGCCATCTGGGAGGCAGACATGGAGCCTGGGCTTTAAGGTCAAACACTGACGTCAGGCATGTCTGGTGAAAGGAGGAGGGACCATTAGACTTCATTGAAACCAGGGAGGGTCTGAAGTTGTCTATTTCATGCTGTTCTGCCTTATTACTCCACCTGGCACAGCCAGAAGATGACTGGCCACCCCACATAGCCTGGTTCCTCTCTAGGTTTCTAATCTCCACCCTGCACAGCCAGAAGAGGACTGGCCACCCCACATAGCCTGGTTCCTCTCTAGGTTTCTAATCTCCACCCGGCACAGCCAGAAGAGGACTGGCCACCCCACATAGCCTGGTTCCTCTCTAGGTTTCTAATCTCCACCCTGCACAGCCAGAAGAGGACTGGCCACCCCACATAGCCTGGTTCCTCTCTAGGTTTCTAATCTCCACCCGGCACAGCCAGAAGAGGACTGGCCGCCCCACATAGCCTGGTTCCTCTCTAGGTTTCTAATCTCCACCCGGCACAGCCAGAAGAGGACTGGCCGCCCCACATAGCCTGGTTCCTCTCTAGGTTTCTAATCTCCACCCTGCACAGCCAGAAGAGGACTGGCCACCCCACATAGCCTGGTTCCTCTCTAGGTTTCTAATCTCCACCCGGCACAGCCAGAAGAGGACTGGCCACCCCACATAGCCTGGTTCCTCTCTAGGTTTCTAATCTCCACCCGGCACAGCCAGAAGAGGACTGGCCACCCCACATAGCCTGGTTCCTCTCTAGGTTTCTAATCTCCACCCGGCACAGCCAGAAGAGGACTGGCCACCCCACATAGCCTGGTTCCTCTCTAGGTTTCTAATCTCCACCCGGCACAGCCAGAAGAGGACTGGCCACCCCACATAGCCTGGTTCCTCTCTAGGTTTCTAACCTCCACCCTGCACAGACAGAAGAGGACTGGCCACCCCACATAGCCTGGCTCTTATTCTGTTTCACCAATGTTTTTGGTGAAGTTGACTAGTTTGGGTGAATTTAGTTGTTGGGGGTACCTCAGCGTGTGTATAATATACGATGTGCTCACCGTACATGTCATTCCAGATAAGCCTAATCAGCTGTTCTCTCTCCGTGAAGATTCCTGCATGAGCCATGCAATGATTTGGCAGCTGCCCGAACTGAAACGGGACACTTTTAATCTGTCCTATCTAACAAGACGCAGACACAGCTGAGTAGCACATTATTATTGTTGTATCCGTTTGTCTTCTCCAAAATCCTCCCTGTTAGAAACACTTAGTTTGTCCTTGACATTTGTAGAGAAACAATGACAGTGTGTAAGATAACATCATGGCCACAGCTGACTGAGCCAGAGATACTCTTCTGGACTGGAGATATCATACCTGACTGAGCCAGAGATACTCTCTTCTGGACTAGAGATATCATACCTGACTGAACCAGAGATACTCTTCTGGACTAGAGATATCATACCTGACTGAACCAGAGATACTCTTCTGGACTGGAGATATCATACCTGACTGAACCAGAGATACTCTTCTGGACTGGAGATATCATACCTGACTGAACCAGAGACTCTCTTCTGGACTGGAGATATCATACCTGACTGAACCAGAGATACTCTCTTCTGGACTAGAGATATCATACCTGACTGAACCAGAGATACTCTTCTGGACTGGAGATATCATACCTGACTGAACCAGAGACTCTCTTCTGGACTGTAGATATCATACCTGACTGAACCAGAGACTCTCGTCTGGACCTGGGTTGAAATACCATTTTAAATAATGTATCTGAGCCGAGGCTTAATGGACCAATAGAATAGTTCCAAAACTGTAGGCCATACCAGGAAAGCGAGAGAAAACTATAAAATGTATTAAAAGAGTTCAGATAATATTTGAGCCCAGGTCTCGTTGAGAAACAATAATCGTTTGAGTCATGAATGGAAGCATGAGGTAATTCACACACCTACTGCAGTTATTTCCTAGACCCAGTGATGACGTAACGTTTGAGGCAAAAATTTAACTAAGAACAATGTTGGCTCTCACCTACTGCATTGTGTACCACATGTGTTTTCAATCAGGTCCTCTCGTCATACAGTATAACATTGGCTACAACACTGTCTGTCTCTCAGCCCTGGTGTGGATTTGGATTCACAGCATGGTCTATATAACAGCATGGTCTATATAACAGCATGGTCTATATAACAGCGTGGTCTATATAGCAGCATGGTCTATATATGGTCTATATAACAGCATGGTCTATATAACAGCATGGTCTATATAACATCATGGTCTATATAGCAGCATGGTCTATATAACATCATGGTCTATATAGCAGCATGGTCTATATAGCTCTATATAACAGCATGCTCTATATAACAGCATGGTCTATATAACAGCATGGTCTATATAACAGCATGGTCTATATAACAGCATGGTCTATATAACAGCATGGTCCATATAGCAGCATGGTCTATATAACAGCATGGTCTATATAACAGCATGGTCTATATAGCAGCATGGTCTATATAACAGCATGGTCTATATAGCAGCATGGTCTATATAACAGCATGGTCTATATAGCAGCATGGTCTATATAGCAGCATGGTCTATATAACAGCATGGTCTATATAACAGCATGGTCCATATAGCAGCATGGTCTATATAGCAGCATGGTCTATATAACAGCATGGTCCATATAGCAGCATGGTCTGCATGGTCTATATAACAGCATGGTCTATATAACAGCATGGTCTATATAGCAGCATGGTCTATATAACAGCATGGTCTATATAACAGCATGGTCTATATAACAGCATGGTCTATATAACAGCATGGTCTATATAACAGCATGGTCTATATAGCAGCATGGTCTATATAACAGCATGGTCTATATAGCAGCATGGTCTATATAGCAGCATGGTCTATATAGCAGCATGGTCTATATAACAGCATGGTCTATATAGCAGCATGGTCTATATAACAGCATGGTCTATATAACAGCATGGTCTATATAGCAGCATGGTCTATATAACAGCATGGTCTATATAACAGCATGGTCTATATAGCAGCATGGTCTATATAACAGCATGGTCTATATAACTGCATGGTCCATATAGCAGCATGGTCTATATAACAGCATGGTCTATATAGCAGCATGGTCTATATAACAGCAGGGTCTATATAGCTCTATATAACAGCATGGTCTATATAGCAGCATGGTCTATATAACAGCATGGTCTATATAACAGCATGGTCTATATAACAGCATGGTCTATATAACAGCATGGTCTATATAGCAGCATGGTCTATATAGCTCTATATAACAGCATGCTCTATATAACAGCATGGTCTATATAACAGCGTGGTCTATATAGCAGCATGGTCTATATATGGTCTATATAACAGCATTGTCTATATAACAGCATGGTCTATATAACAGCGTGGTCTATATAGCAGCATGGTCTATATAACAGCATGGTCTATATAGCAGCATGGTCTATATAGCTCTATATAACAGCATGCTCTATATAACAGCATGGTCTATATAACAGCATGGTCTATATAACAGCATGGTCTATATAACAGCATGGTCTATATAACAGCATGGTCTATATATGGTCTATATAACAGCATTGTCTATATAACAGCATGGTCTATATAACAGCATGGTCTATATAACAGCATGGTCTATATAACAGCGTGGTCTATATAGCAGCATGGTCTATATATGGTCTATATAACAGCATTGTCTATATAACAGCATGGTCTATATAACAGCATGGTCTATATAGCAGCATGGTCTATATAACAGCATGGTCTATATAACAGCATGGTCTATATAGCAGCATGGTCTATATAACAGCATGGTCTATATAGCAGCATGGTCTATATAACAGCATGGTCTATATAGCAGCATGGTCTATATAGCAGCATGGTCTATATAACAGCATGGTCTATATAGCAGCATGGTCTATATAGCAGCATGGTCTATATAACAGCATGGTCTATATAACAGCATGGTCTATATAACAGCATGGTCTATATAACAGCATGGTCTATATAACAGCATGGTCTATATAACAGCATGGTCTATATAACAGCATGGTCTATATAACAGCATGGTCTATATAGCAGCATGGTCTATTTAACAGCATGGTCTATATAACAGCATGGTCTATTTAACAGCATGGTCTATATAGCAGCATGGTCTATATAGCAGCATGGTCTATATAACAGCATGGTCTATATAGCAGCATGGTCTATATAACAGCATGGTCCATATAGCAGCATGGTCTATAAAACAGCATGGTCTATATAGCAGCATGGTCTATATAGCAGCATGGTCTATATAACAGCATGGTCTATATAACAGCATGGTCCATATAGCAGCATGGTCTATAAAACAGCATGGTCTATATAGCAGCATGGTCTATATAGCAGCATGGTCTATATAACAGCATGGTCTATATAGCAGCATGGTCTATATAGCTCTATATAACAGCATGCTCTATATAACAGCAGGGTCTATACAACAGCATGGTCTATATAACAGCATGGTCTATATAACAGCATGGTCTATATAACAGCATGGTCTATATAACAGCATGGTCTATATAACAGCATGGTCTATATAACAGCATGGTCTGCATGGTCTATATAACAGCATGGTCTATATAACAGCATGGTCTATATATGGTCTATATAACAGCATGGTCTATATAACAGCATGGTCTATATAACAGCATGGTCTATATAGCTCAGAGTCAGTGGTGTAAAGTATTTACTTCAAGTAAAAATACTTTGAAGTACTACTTAAGTATTGTTTTGGGCGTATCTGTACTTTACTTTACTATTTACATTTTTTTACAACTTTTACTTTTACTGCAATAATGTACTTTTTACTCCATACATTTTCCCTGACACCTAAAACTATTAGTTACATTTTGAATGCTTAGCAGGACAGGAAAATGGCCCAATTCACACACTTATCAAGAGAACATCCCTGGTCATCCCTACTGTCTCTGATCTGGTGGACTCACTAAACAGAGAACATCCCTACTGCCTCTGATCTGGTGGACTCACTAAACAGAGAACATCGCTGGTCATCCCTACTGCCTCTGATCTGGTGGACTCACTAAACAGAGAACATCCCTGGTCATCCCTACTGCCTCTGATCTGATGGACTCACTAAACAGAGAACATCCCTGGTCATCCCTACTGCCTCTGATCTGGAGGACTCACTAAACAGAGAACATCCCTGGTCATCCCTACTGCCTCTGATCTGGAGGACTCACTAAACAGAGAACATCCCTGGTCATCCCTACTGTCTCTGATCTGGAGGACTCACTAAACAGAGAACATCCCTGGTCATCCCTACTGTCTCTGATCTGGTGGACTCACTAAACACAAATGCTTTGTTTGTAAATGATGTCTGAGTAGTGGAGTGTGCCCCTGGCTATCTGTAATGATGTCTGAGTATTGGAGTGTGCCCCTTGCTATCTGTAATGATGTCTGAGTATTGGAGTGTGCCCCTTGATATCTGTAATGATGTCTGAGTATGGGAGTGTGCCCCTGGCTATCTGTAATGATGTCTGAGTGTTGGAGTGTGTCCCTGGCTATCTGTAATGATGTCTGAGTGTTGGAGTGTGTCCCTGGCTATCTGTAATGATGTCTGAGTATTGGAGTGCCCCCCTTGCTATCCGTAATGATGTCTGAGTATTGTAGTGCCCCCCTTGCTATCCGTTTTGAAAACGTTTTTTAAATGGTGCCATCTGATTTGCTTAACCCATTTAAACCCTACATTTTTCCCAGACATGAAAATATCCAAATCATGTGTCATTAGCAACCTTTTGAAGTAATCAATCATTGTTTTTGGAAATGTGAATGGAAAAGTCGGTGAAAAAGTGTTTTTATGGTCGGACACAATTGTGACCGTTGGGAAAAGGTGTATACTGAATTAACATATTTCTCCTATGCAGTCGTCAAAATTCTTATACATCCCAGCCCAGTTATTAACACATTTAACACTCTGTCACTGACAGTCCCCAGCCCAGTTATTAACACATTTAACACTCTGTCACTGACAGTCCCCAGCCCAGCCCAGTTATTAACACATTTAACACTCTGTCACTGACAGTCCCCAGCC
>NC_088213.1:5332622-5347622 GCF_036934945.1 Oncorhynchus masou masou | reverse complement strand
TGGGGTATTGTGTGTAGATTGATGTGGGGGACGATTTAATCAATATTAGAATAAGGCTGTGACATAACACAAAGTGGAAAAAGTCAAGGGGTCTGAACACTTAGCGAATGCTCTCTTTTATCCAGATCAACATACCGCAGTGGAGGTTGGTACCGTTGAAGAAGAGGGAGGATGATACATTTGGTCCCGTTGAAGAAGAGGGAGGAGGATACATTTGGTACCGTTGAAGAAGAGGGAGGATGATACATTTGGTACCGTTGAAGAAGAGGGAGGATGATACATTTGGTCCCGTTGAAGAAGAGGGAGGATGATACATTTGGTACCGTTGAAGAAGAGGGAGGATGATACATTTGGTCCCGTTGAAGAAGAGGGAGGATGATACATTTGGTCCTGTTGAAGAAGAGGGAGGATGATACATTTGGTCCCGTTGAAGAAGAGGGAGGATGATACATTTGGTCCCATTGAAGAAGAGGGAGGATGATACATTTGGTCCCGTTGAAGAAGAGGGAGGATGATACATTTGGTCCCGTTTAGGAAGAGGGAGGATGATACATTTGGTCCCGTTTAGGAAGAGGGAGGATGATACATTTGGTCCCGTTGTAGAAGAGGGAGGATGATACATTTGGTCCCGTTGAAGAAGAGGGAGGATGATACATTTGGTCCCGTTGAAGAAGAGGGAGGATGATACATTTGGTCCCGTTTAGGAAGAGGGAGGATGATACATTTGGTACGGTTGAAGAAGAGGGAGGATGATACATTTGGTCCCGTTGTAGAAGAGGGAGGATGATACATTTGGTCCCGTTGTAGAAGAGGGAGGATGATACATTTGGTACCGTTGAAGAAGAGGGAGGATGATACATTTGGTCCCGTTGAAGAAGAGAGAGGATGATACATTTGGTACCGTTGAAGAAGAGGGAGGATGATACATTTGGTACCGTTGAAGAAGAGGGAGGATGATACATTTGGTCCCGTTGAAGAAGAGGGAGGATGATACATTTGGTCCCGTTGTAGAAGAGGGAGGATGATACATTTGGTACCGTTGAAGAAGAGGGAGGATGATACATTTGGTACCGTTTAGGAAGAGGGAGGATGATACATTTGGTCCCGTTGAAGAAGAGGGAGGATGATACATTTGGTCCCGTTGTAGAAGAGGGAGGATGATACATTTGGTACCGTTTAGGAAGAGAGAGGATGATACATTTGGTCCCGTTGAAGAAGAGGGAGGATGATACATTTGGTCCCGTTTAGGAAGAGGGAGGATGATACATTTGGTCCCGTTGAAGAAGAGGGAGGATGATACATTTGGTACCGTTGAAGAAGAGGGAGGATGATACATTTGGTCCCGTTGTAGAAGAGGGAGGATGATACATTTGGTCCCGTTGAAGAAGAGGGAGGATGATACATTTGGTACCGTTGAAGAAGAGGGAGGATGATACATTTGGTCCCGTTGAAGAAGAGGGAGGGGGATACATTTGGTACCGTTGTAGAAGAGGGAGGATGATACATTTGGTACCGTTGTAGAAGAGGGAGGATGATACATTTGGTACCGTTTAGGAAGAGGGAGGATGATACATTTTTAATGAGCTTTGTTTCTATTACAGCATATTGGATGACTGTCATTCATATTCCAGTCACCCAGTTCAATGTAACTGTGACAGGGTTTAGGTTACTGTCATTCATATTCACCCACTTCAATGTAACTGTGGCAGGGTTTAGGTTACTGTCATTCATATTCACCCAGTTCAATGTAACAGTGATGGGTTTAGGTTACTGTCATTCATATTCACCCAGTTCAATGTAACAGTGACAGGTTTAGGTTACTGTCATTCATATTCACCCAGTTCAATGTAACAGTGACATGGTTTAGGTTACTGTCATTCATATTCACCCAGTTCAATGTAACAGTGACAGGGTTTAGGTTACTGTCATTCATATTCACCCAGTTCAATGTAACAGTGACAGGGTTTAGGTTACTGTCATTCATATTCACCCAGTTCAATGTAACAGTGACAGGGTTTAGGTTACTGTCATTCACCCAGTTCAATGTAACAGTGACAGGGTTTAGATTACTGTCATTCATATTCACCCAGCTCAATGTAACAGTGATGGGTTTAGGTTACTGTCATTCATATTCACCCAGTTCAATGTAACAGTGATGGGTTTAGGTTACTGTCATTCATATTCACTCAGTTCAATGTAACAGTGACATGGTTTAGGTTACTGTCATTCATATTCACTCAGTTCAATGTAACAGTGACAGGTTTAGGTTACTGTCATTCATATTCACCCAGTTCAATGTAACAGTGACATGGTTTAGGTTACTGTCATTCATATTCACTCAGTTCAATGTAACAGTGACAGGTTTAGGTTACTGTCATTCATATTCACCCAGTTCAATGTAACAGTGATGGGTTTAGGTTACTGTCATTCATATTCACCCAGTTCAATGTAACAGTGATGGGTTTAGGTTACTGTCATTCATATTCACCCAGTTCAATGTAACAGTGATGGGTTTAGGTTACTGTCATTCATATTCACCCAGTTCAATGTAACAGTGATGGGTTTAGGTTACTGTCATTCATATTCACCCAGTTCAATGTAACAGTGATGGGTTTAGGTTACTGTCATTCATATTCACCCAGTTCAATGTAACTGTGACAGGTTTAGGTTACTGTCATTCATATTCACCCAGTTCAATGTAACAGTGACAGGGTTTAGGTTACTGTCATTCATATTCACCCAGTTCAATGTAACAGTGACAGGTTTAGGTTACTGTCATTCATATTCACCCAGTTCAATGTAACAGTGACAGGGTTTAGGTTACTGTCATTCATATTCACCCAGTTCAATGTAACAGTGATAGGGTTTAGGTTACTGTCATTCATATTCACCCAGTTCAATGTAACAGTGATGGGTTTAGGTTACTGTCATTCATATTCACCCAGTTCAATGTAACAGTGACAGGGTTTAGGTTACTGTCATTCATATTCACCCAGTTCAATGTAACAGTGACAGGGTTTAGGTTACTGTCATTCATATTCATCCAGGTCAATGTAACAGTGACAGGTTTAGGTTACTGTCATTCATATTCAGCCAGTTCAATGTAACAGTGACAGGTTTAGGTTACTGTCATTCATATTCACCCAGTTCAATGTAACAGTGACAGGGTTTACATTACTGTCATTCATATTCACCCAGTTCAATGTAACAGTGATAGGGTTTAGGTTACTGTCATTCATATTCACCCAGTTCAATGTAACAGTGATGGGTTTAGGTTACTGTCATTCATATTCCATTCACCCAGTTCAATGTAACAGTGATGGGTTTAGGTTTATTCATATTCACCCAGTTCAATGTTATAGGTTTAGGTTACTGTCATTCATATTCACCCAGTTCAATGTAACAGTGACAGGGTTTAGGTTACTGTCATTCATATTCACCCAGTTCAATGTAACAGTGATAGGGTTTAGGTTACTGTCATTCATATTCAGCCAGTTCAATGTAACAGTGACAGGTTTAGGTTACTGTCATTCATATTCATCCAGGTCAATGTAACAGTGACAGGTTTAGGTTACTGTCATTCATATTCAGCCAGTTCAATGTAACAGTGACAGGTTTAGGTTACTGTCATTCATATTCACCCAGTTCAATGTAACAGTGATGGGTTTAGGTTACTGTCATTCATATTCACCCAGTTCAATGTAACAGTGACAGGGTTTAGGCTCCTACATGATATCATATTTTACTCATATTGTCCCTATACCCATCATGAGGTTGCAACAACCTGGCCTATGAATGAAGGTTTACAACGTAGGTGCACACAGGCCGAGATACATTTTTGTAAGTTAACAGACAGTAACAGATTCAATACCAATCGACACACTCTTTACACTCTTGCCTGCATCTAGCTGATGTAAGTTGTAATCATTAATCCAACAGTTGCAAACGAGCGTTTCTATTTGTACAAATTCAAATTTGTTTATCCCAGTTTCGTTCCGTTTGAGATGATTTTTTCAACAGAATCGACTGAATGAATACACCCCTGATCAAACGCGATCACAGTTACTTTTCATAGCAGCCAGATTGTTGTGTAATTCCTTCTGGCATCTACGTACCGTCCTCGTCTCACCTTTCCCTTCACTTGTGGTCTTCAGTGCACAACACGTCAGCTGTCTGTGACCAGGCGAAAAAACCTTTCCAAGCCAAACCTTCATATCATAACTGCTAACTGCTACACACAGCCTAAATCGTTATCACCATATTAGCTAATGTCAAGTCAACAACATAGCTTCTAGAAGCTAACACTTTAGTAAACCCGCTACAATCAGTTTAGCACTTACACTGGCAGGCCACGATGACAGTAAATGAATCAAACCAAACGCTAACGTTGACTTGGAAGAGTTCCGTTGTTGGATAGCCATAGCCAGCCAAGTAACATAGCATCCTTCTCTGCTTGAGCCGGATTTGAGTAGACTAAACTAGCTAGCTGCATTCACTAGCTAAGTACCTGAAAGTTAAATAAAATAAGAAATATATCTATCTCTCTCTCTCTCTCTCTCTCTCTCTCTCTCTCTCTCTCTCTTGCTTCTCCTTGATTTTTGAAGAAATTAATTAGTTCATAACTGTTCAACTATTGTCTTTCTCTATCTTTGAGTCAACTACTCACTAGATTTGATGCACTGCAGTGCTAACTAGCTATAGCTTAGGCTTTCAATACTAGATGCATTATCTGATCCTTTGATTGGGTGGACAACATGTCAGTTCAAGCTGCAAGAGCTCTGATAGTTTGGAGGACGTTCTGTGGAAGTTGTCATAATTACTGTGTAAGTCTATGGAAGGGGGTGAGAACCGTGAGCCTCCGAGGTTTTGTATTGAAGTCAATGTACCCAGAGGAGGATGGAAGCTAGCTGTCCTCCGGCTACACCATGGTGCTACCCTACAGAGTGCTGCTGAGGCTACTGTAGAACTACAATGCAAACAATGTGTTTTAATCAATTATTTGGTGACGTGAATATATTTAGTATAGTTTTATCTACAAAGGATAACATTTTTAATGTTTCGCTATTTTTATTTTTATGAAAAAGACAGAGGAGGATGGTCCTTCACTTCCTCCTCTAGGGAGCCTCCACTGACTCACAGTCACGCATGCTTACATTTTACAATTTGTCCATTTCCCCCATTATAAAAAAATAAATAACAAAATATTGAAATATTTTATTTTATTAGACAGAGTAGTGTAAATAGGAATGAAAGGAGGAGAATGTAGATTAAAATGGAGGATGTTATCAGATGAGACATATGAACACAAATACAGACATTGGGGTACTTGTTAAAGGGTCTTCATTAAGAGTCGGACTCAAACATCTTCTTTCTACCGTCCATGCCAGCCTTGTCCTCTATGTTCTTACGCCAGTCAGCTGCATCTTTCACCTGTGGAGGGAGAGGAGAAGAAAAGGAGAGGAAGAGGAGAGGGAGAGGAGAGGAGAGGAGAGGAGAGGAGAGGAGAGGAGAGGAGAGGAGAGGAGAGGGAAAGGGAGAGGAGAGGAGAGGAAAGGAGAGGAGAGGAGAGGAGTTTGGATTGGATGAGATGAGTTATATTGGATGAGATGAGTTTGGATTGGATGAGATGAGTTTGGATTGGATGAGATGAGTTTGGATTAGAGAGGAGAGGAGAGGAGTTTGGATTGGATGAGATGAGTTTGGATTGGATGAGATGAGTTTGGATTGGATGAGATGAGTTTGGATTGGATGAGATGAGTTTGGATTGGATGAGATGAGTTTGGATTGGATGAGGTTATAAGGTGGTTTATGAACCCTGATATTCACATTGTGTAAGGCAGTCAGTCAGTCTATCTAGCATGGGGCCTCTTGGACACATTGTGTAAGGCAGTCAGTCAGTCTATCTAGCATGGGGCCTCTTGGACACATTGTGTAAGGCAGTCAGTCAGTCTATCTAGCATGGGGCCTCTTGGACACATTGTGTAAGTGTAAGGCAGTCAGTCATCTAGTCCTCTTGGACACATTGTGTAAGGCAGTCAGTCAGTCTATCTAGCATCTAGCATGGGGCCTCTTGGACACATTGTGTAAGGCAGTCAGTCAGTCTATCTAGCATGGGGCCTCTTGGACACATTGTGTAAGGCAGTCAGTCAGTCTATCTAGCATGGGGCCTCTTGGACACATTGTGTAAGGCAGTCAGTCAGTCTATCTAGCATGGGGCCTCTTGGACACATTGTGTAAGGCAGTCAGTCAGTCTATCTAGCATGGGGCCTCTTGGACACATTGTGTAAGGCAGTCAGTCAGTCTATCTAGCATGGGGCCTCTTGGACACATTGTCAGTCTATCTAGCATGGGGCACACATTGTCAGTCAGTCTATCTAGCATGGGGCCTCTTGGACACATTGTGTAAGGCAGTCAGTCAGTCTATCTAGCATGGGGCCTCTTGGACACATTGTGTAAGGCAGTCAGTCAGTCTATCTAGCATGGGGCCTCTTGGACACATTGTGTAAGGCAGTCAGTCAGTCTATCTAGCATGGGGCCTCTTGGACACATTCTGTAAGGCAGTCAGTCAGTCTATCTAGCATGGGGCCTCTTGGACACATTCTGTAAGGCAGTCAGTCAGTCTATCTAGCATGGGGCCTCTTGGACACACTCCAACCCTACTCAGTAACACAGAAGTAACCCTACCTCCTCCTTGACCTCCTTCTTGACTTGCTTCAGGTTGGACCTCAGATCCAGGGACACCTTGTGTTTGGAGCCCAGCAGAGCCTGGAGCATAGCATCAGCAGACATGCGGACTTTCTTCAGGACGGGCTTCCTGAACTTGCCCTTCAGGTCTTGTAGTTTTATCTTCAGATCCTCAATCTGAAAAGAGAGAGTTAGAGTGAGAGTGAGAGAGAGCGAGAGAGAGAGAGAGCGAGAGAGAGCGCGAGAGAGAGCGAGAGAGAGAGAGAGCGAGAGAGAGCGCGAGAGAGAGCGAGAGAGAGAGAGAGCGAGAGAGTGAGAGAGAGAGAGAGAGAGAGAGAGAGAGAGAGAGAGAGAGAGAGAGAGAGAGAGAGAGAGAGAGAGAGAGCATGCTCGTCAGTGAAATTCCCCCTTGTTGGAGGAAATTATAGTTGAAATGATTAATTATGTATACATTTCTATTAGAACCATTAAGATTTAATACTATTATGTTATGGTATGAAATGTATGGGTTTTTGGTTAAAGGAGGACTGAAATTGTAGGTAAAACGAATGAATTGTCTGTACCTTGTGGGTTTAAGGGAGAAGGAGGCTATATCTTTTCTGAAAGATAAGAATGTTCTTTGATGTTCTATTAGTGGAGGAGAGTGTCTTTTAGACAGATTGGAATGTTTGCTTTATGAGGTGAGTAGGAGACAATCTCCAGACCTGAAGACTATTGTGTGGATCGGAGAGAGTGTGAGAACTGATGACGTCATTTTTATCTTCCCTTTAAAATTTAATGTTCTTTGTATTTTGGGTCAGTACTCATCAAGAATAAATGCCGAACTTGTTTTTAAGACTGGTCTTGATCTATTTCATGCAAAAATGATAAACTTACAACTTATTATAAAATATATAGAGTGTGAATTTGGTTTTGGCTACAAAACATATAGGAATTTAGAATTCCTCTAACATCCCTTTATACTGAAAAAATGACCATCTATCCAGGAATACATTTGAAAATGTAAATGTACCTCCTTATCGGACTTGGCTACTTTGCTTTGCGTGTCATATCTCTGCTCATCCACTGCATCAATCTGCTGGTGGAGCTTCTTGCACAGATCCTAGAGAGAGAGCGAGAGAGAGCGAGAGAGAGAGAGAGAGAGAGAGAGAGAGAGAGAGAGAGAGAGAGAGAGAGAGAGAGAGAAAGAGCGAGAGCGTGAGATAATGTAAGAGAGTACATTTAAAGATAATAGATGTTTGTGAAATTATATATAATATGTAACTGAATATCCTGGAAAGCTACAATCCAGCTTGATTTGGTTCCACCCTTACTTTAACGCCCCTGATGGAGCTCGTCAGCTGTTATAGTGGGTCTGGAGCAAAACCCTGCACACACAGTAGCTCTCCATAGGTTGGTCAACAGCTACCTCTCTTCATACCTGGAGTTCCTGCAGGGATTCAGGGACGGAGAGGGAGGGGACATTCTCATCCATGTAGCTGTTTTTGTCCTCCTCTGCCTGGATGGCCTCAGCCTCTATGAACCCCTGGGCAATCTGGAGCATCAAGCTCTGGGGGTAATAACACAGGGGGAAGTGGTTAGTGTACCCAGACACAATGGTTAGCCAGTTGATCAGAAATGCAGTTGTTTACATGGACATTTTGTCAATAATTTGACTATATGGATTAAAGTTGGGCTTAGTCTACATCCCTGTCACACTCCCCAGAGGAAAACATATATTTATTTTATTTATGTATTTATGTTTCATTTATGTATTTATGTTTCATTTATGTATTTATGTTTTGAAATCTTGAATTCAGATTTTTTTAAATTTGATAATTGATATATAAAATCTAGAATCCTTAAAAAAAAACTAAATGTTAATGTGGACTCAGTCCTTTCGACGTCTCTAAGCGGGTTATTATGCTGTGTTGTTGTGCGTCTAGGCCTCCTCCTTACCTTCAGATGTTGCCTGCGACTCGACGACATCTTTTTACTTCAGAGAAGATTAGATGGGGGGGGACATGGGGGGGGCATGGGGGGGAACATGGGGGAAGAATGGGGGGGTAACATGGGGGAGGACATGGGGGACATGGGGGGAAGATATCTCAATCAAAATGAACATGGGGGGTAATTGTATGGAGGGGACATGGGGGGTTGATATCATGGGGGGGCGTGGGGGGATATGGGGGGGGGAACATGAGTTGAGATACACAGCTGTAAGAACTTGGAATGAAAACCACAGATTATACAGTTGATGTATTGAATGCTCCTGAAGACCACCAACAGTAGACATGTATAACATATGGAATTCTAGATTCTTAGAAGATATCTCAATCAAAATGAACATGTTGAGAGAGCTGTCTCTACATTATAAAGTACAGGCCTCAAACAGAATCAGTACGTACTCTGACATCTTGGCCAGTGGTTGATATCACTTCCTTTTGAAGAGAGATAGTTATGGCATTTAATTCAGTGTACCATTATAGTCCACCCTTTGTGGAAATAATTCATTTTAACACACAACCCTCAGCGTTAGAGGGGCACATCACATCTCTACATTATAAAGTACAGGCCTCAGGGTTAGAGGGGCACATCACATCTCTACATTATAAAGTACAGGCCTCAGGGTTAGAGGGGCACAACACATCTCTACATTATAAAGTACAGGCCTCAGGGTTAGAGGGGCACATCACATCTCTACATTATAAAGTACAGGCCTCAGGGTTAGAGGGGCACAACACATCTCTACATTATAAAGTACAGGCCTCAGGGTTAGAGGGGCACATCACATCTCTACATTATAAAGTACAGGCCTCAGGGTTAGAGGGGCACAACACATCTCTACATTATAAAGTACAGGCCTCAGGGTTAGAGGGGCACATCACATCTCTACATTATAAAGTACAGGCCTCAGGGTTAGAGGGGCACATCACATTATAAAGTACAGGCCTCAGGGTACATTATAAAGTACAGGCCTCAGGGTTAGAGGGGCACAACACATCTCTACATTATAAAGTACAGGCCTCAGGGTTAGAGGGGCACATCACATCTCTACATTATAAAGTACAGGCCTCAGGGTTAGAGGGGCACAACACATCTCTACATTATAAAGTACAGGCCTCAGGGTTAGAGGGGCACAACACATCTCTACATTATAAAGTACAGGCCTCAGGGTTAGAGGGGCACATCTCTACATTTAGACAGGGTGTGGTAAGGCAGTTGTCTTGTATCATGGGTCTATTTGTGTGTTCCTGTGTGGTGGTGGTGAGGGGGGTAGCTGACGAACACCCGAAACCACAACAGCTGAGAACTCCCTCCCTGCCTGCCTCCTTTGGACTTTCCTTAAAGTGTCCCAAGACAGGGTGCAGCAAAGTGGTCAACACACGTCCCCCAAAAATACCTGTCTGGGCTGCTGGCTCTGTCTGACAGACATAGACCATGTCGTCTGGACACTTGGTGTACTGGCTGGTTTGTCTTCTATCTTTTAAATGTTTGACTTAGAAAGTGTTTCTGACATATCTGAGTGAACAACTACTTTGTCTGCCACTTCAAAAATGTCTAAAAAATATACATACAGGTTTAGAGTGATAAAGAAAATCTGTCTTCAATGACTCAATCAACAGTCTGTTTGACGAGATGAATACCAGGAAGTCTCAAAACTATGTTCAAATGAAGAGTGTAAATAAGATCATGCCATTCATTAAATCAATAACTCCACACCAATATTCAGTTTAACAGTGAAACTATAAGAATAACATCTTGGCTATTTCTCCTAAAACATCTACCTATCTTGTGAAGTCAGAGTTAGAGAATCATTTTAACCATATTATTTAAATAATAATAATAATTAAAACCGCCTTAAAACACAAAGCGCTCTTCCACAGTAACAGATCTGTCTCCCGTGAGATGGATGGACGCCATGTTAATTCACACATGCCAGTTGACTGTTAGGACAGCCAACCTACTAGTCAGCATCCTGATCCCAAGTGTTGAAAAAACAACCCTCTGTCAAAGTAGACAAGGCACAGCATCTTCTTCTTCTACTATAAAACAACCCTCTGTCAAAGTAGACAAGGCACAGCATCTTCTTCTTCTACTATAAAACAACCCTCTGTCAAAGTAGACAAGGCACAGCATCTTCTTCTTCTACTATAAAACAACCCTCTGTCAAAGTAGACAAGGCACAGCATCTTCTTCTTCTACTATAAAACAACCCTCTGTCAAAGTAGACAAGGCACAGCATCTTCTTCTTCTACTATAAAACAACCCTCTGTCAAAGTAGACAAGGCACAAGCATCTTCTTCTTCTACTATAAAACAACCCTCTGTCAAAGTAGACAAGGCACAGCATCTTCTTCTTCTACTATAAAACAACCCTCTGTCAAAGTAGACAAGGCACAGCATCTTCTTCTTCTACTATAAAACAACCCTCTGTCAAAGTAGACAAGGCACAGCATCTTCTTCTTCTACTATAAAACAACCCTCTGTCAAAGTAGACAAGGCACAGCATCTTCTTCTTCTACTATAAAACAACCCTCTGTCAAAGTAGACAAGGCACAGCATCTTCTTCTTCTACTATAAAACAACCCTCTGTCAAAGTAGACAAGGCACAGCATCTTCTTCTTCTACTATAAAACAACCCTCTGTCAAAGTAGACAAGGCACAGCATCTTCTTCTTCTACTATAAAACAACCCTCTGTCAAAGTAGACAAGGCACAGCATCTTCTTCTTCTACTATAAAACAACCCTCTGTCAAAGTAGACAAGGCACAGCATCTTCTTCTTCTACTATAAAACAACCCTCTGTCAAAGTAGACAAGGCACAGCATCTTCTTCTTCTACTATAAAACAACCCTCTGTCAAAGTAGACAAGGCACAGCATCTTCTTCTTCTACTATAAAACAACCCTCTGTCAAAGTAGACAAGGTACAGCATCTTCTTCTTCTACTATAAAACAACCCTCTGTCAAAGTAGACAAGGCACAGCATCTTCTTCTTCTACTATAAAACAACCCTCTGTCAAAGTAGACAAGGCACAGCATCTTCTTCTTCTACTATAAAACAACCCTCTGTCAAAGTAGACAAGGCACAGCATCTTCTTCTTCTACTATAAAACAACCCTCTGTCAAAGTAGACAAGGCACAGCATCTTCTTCTTCTACTATAAAACAACCCTCTGTCAAAGTAGACAAGGCACAGCATCTTCTTCTTCTACTATAAAACAACCCTCTGTCAAAGTAGACAAGGCACAGCACCTTCTTCTTCTACTATAAAACAACCCTCTGTCAAAGTAGACAAGGCACAGCATCTTCTTCTTCTACTATAAACACCAAGCTGTTTCTTTTAGTATTTTATATGTAAATTATTGTAAATTAATACCACTTACACGTTTTTTCAGTGAGTAATATCTATTTACGTTGTGTGATAATTACAGTCAGCTAATAGAAAAATGCCAGACTATAAATCACAGTGACACTGAATCTCTACTGAATGCAGAGTTGAAACCGAGAGAGGACAGGAGATAGAAGATAGGAATGGGAGGAATCTCACCTAGAAGGAAGAGCGTTGCAAGATGGAGGGATGAGTGACTGAGATTGTCAAGCCAGGGAGGAGAAATATGAAGAAGGGTATATATAGGCACAGTTCTGGGACCAGCTGTCTGTTTAACCCTAAAAGCACCAACAGGGGGGGTCAATTTTGACCTCAAGGGCACAAAAAAACGTCATCATTTTGTCCTTCTGAAGTTTTAGGTCAAGCAACTAAATCACAGACAAAAATATTAATATGGTGGAATGAAAAAAAGTATATCTCTTTAGTTAGACGGAGACTTAGGGAGCAACCAGATGAAATCAGAGATAGACAGAGAGGCAGGGATCAACCAGATGAAATCAGAGATAGACAGAGAGGCAGGGAGAAATCAGATGAAATCAGAGATAGACAGAGAGGCAGGGATCAACCAGATGAAATCAGAGATAGACAGAGAGGCAGGGATCAACCAGATGAAATCAGAGATAGACAGAGAGGCAGGGATCAACCAGATGAAATCAGAGATAGACAGAGAGGTAGGGATCAACCAGATGAAATCAGAGATAGACAGAGAGGTAGGGAGAAATCAGATGAAATCAGAGATAGACAGAGAGGTAGGGAGTACCAGATGAAATCGGAGATAGACAGAGAGGTAGGGATCAGCCAGATGAAATCAGAGATAGACAGAGAGGCAGGGAGAAAATAGGTGAAATCAGAGATAGACAGAGAGGTAGGGAGAAACCAGATGAAATCAGAGATAGACAGAGAGGTAGGGAGAAAATAGGTGAAATCAGAGATAGACAGGGAGGCAGGGAGAAATCAGATGAAATCAGAGATAGACGAAGAGGCAGGGAGAAAATAGGTGAAATCAGAGATAGACAGAGAGGTAGGGAGAAACCAGATGAAATCAGAGATAGACAGAGAGGTAGGGAGAAATCAGATGAAATCAGAGATAGACAGAGAGGCAGGGAGAAATCAGATGAAATCAGAGATAGACAGAGGTAGGGAGCAAACAGATGAAATCAGAGATAAACAGAGAGGTAGGAAGCAACCAGATGAAATCAGAGATAAACAGAGAGGTAGGAAGCAACCAGATGAAATCAGAGATAGACAGAGAGGTAGGGAGAAATCAGATGAAATCAGAGATAGACAGAGAGGCAGGGAGAAATCAGATGAAATCAGAGATAGACAGAGAGGCTGGGAGAAATCAGATGAAATCAGAGATAGACAGAGAGGTAGGGAGAAACCAGATGAAATCAGAGATAGACAGAGAGGTAGGGAGAAATCAGATGAAATCAGAGATAGACAGAGAGGCAGGGAGAAATCAGATGAAATCAGAGATGGACAGAGAGGTAGGGAGAAACAGATGAAATCAGAGATAGACAGAGAGGTAGGGAGAAATCAGATGAAATCAGAGATATACAGAGAGGTAGGGAGAAAATAGGTGAAATCAGAGATAGACAGAGAGGTAGGGAGAAATCAGATGAAATCAGAGATAGACAGAGAGGCAGGGAGAAAATAGGTGAAATCAGAGATAGACAGAGAGGTAGGGAGTATCAGATGAAATCAGAGATAGACAGAGAGGCAGGGAGAAATCAGATGAAATCAGAGATAGACAGAGAGGTAGGGAGTACCAGATGAAATCAGAGATAGACAGAGAGGTAGGGAGAAACCAGATGAAATCAGAGATAGACAGAGAGGTAGGGAGAAATCAGATGAAATCAGAGATAGACAGAGAGGCAGGGAGAAATCAGATGAAATCAGAGATAGACAGAGGTAGGGAGCAAACAGATGAAATCAGAGATAAACAGAGAGGTAGGAAGCAACCAGATGAAATCAGAGATAAACAGAGAGGTAGGAAGCAACCAGATGAAATCAGAGATAGACAGAGAGATCGGGAGTACCAGATGAAATCAGAGATAGACAGAGAGGTAGGGAGAAATCAGATGAAATCAGAGATAGACAGAGAGGCAGGGAGAAATCAGATGAAATCAGAGATAGACAGAGAGGCTGGGAGAAATCAGATGAAATCAGAGATAGACAGAGAGGCAGGGAGAAATCAGATGAAATCAGAGATAGACAGAGAGGTAGGGAGAAACAGATGAAATCAGAGATAGACAGAGAGGTAGGGAGAAATCAGATGAAATCAGAGATATACAGAGAGGTAGGGAGAAAATAGGTGAAATCAGAGATAGACAGAGAGGTAGGGAGAAATCAGATGAAATCAGAGATAGACAGAGATCGGGAGTACCAGATGAAATCAGAGATAGACAGAGAGGTAGGGAGAAATCAGATGAAATCAGAGATAGACAGAGAGGTAGGGAGAAATCAGATGAAATCAGAGATAGACAGAGAGGCAGGGAGTAATCAGATGAAATCAGAGATAGACAGAGAGGCTGGGAGAAATCAGATGAAATCAGAGATAGACAGAGAGGTAGGGAGAAACCAGATGAAATCAGAGATAGACAGAGATCGGGAGTACCAGATGAAATCAGAGATAGACAGAGAGGTAGGGAGAAATCAGATGAAATCAGAGATAGACAGAGAGGCAGGGAGTAATCAGATGAAATCAGAGATAGACAGAGAGGCAGTGAGAAATCAGATGAAATCAGAGATAGACAGAGAGGCAGGGAGAAATCAGATGAAATCAGAGATAGACAGAGAGGTAGGGAGAAATCAGATGAAATCAGAGATAGACAGAGTCATAGGGAGAAACCAGATGAAATCAGAGATAGACAGAGAGGTAGGGAGAAATCAGATGAAATCAGAGATAGACAAAGAGGTAGGAAGCAACCAGATGAAATCAGAGATA